>NW_027501210.1:0-67246 GCF_021521415.1 Bidens hawaiensis | reverse complement strand
AAGTTGCCATTCTATTTGATATCGCTAGGTTATTAGAAGAATGAACAATATTTATTTCTTGTATTTGGTGTTTATTTGTATGAACGCGATGTGCTAATTTTGTGATTCAATGAAATTAATGAGTTGATTGAATATTGTCACTTTAGTAGTGTCTTGTGTTTCTTGGGTAATCCGTTGCACCCCGACAAGTCCGCCGCCTTTGATCGGGGTGTGACACAACAAAATCTATTTTAAACAAATTTTGGGTGATTATTACAAAGTTCTATAATTGTCCAAGGTTTTTTGGGTTAATACTTGGTAATTCAAGGTTAATCCTTCACAACTTAATTAATCTTAATTGTATTTTAATATAATACAAAGGTTATTTTTACTAAATATCAAGGACAATTCACTTAGTAATTTAAAGGATTGTCTCATGTTTAAAGTAAGTTACCTTATAAATACTTAATATAAACAAATTTGCTTACATAAAATGATGTTTTTTGGAGGTCATGAAGTTATGCATATCTCTTTCTTTAACAATCATGGAATAACATGACTTATGAATAAGGTGTTATTCCCAATTTTAATTACCAAAGCTAGTTTATATCACATGTTTACTAGTTAGTTATAAAACCAATTTAAGAGGAGTTTTATCCAAGACGGTACAATTTTATCCTTGAATATCTCTATAAAAATATAAAATCCAAATATTGTCTTTAATTATGTTTTTGAATTTTATTAAAATTTACTTGTTAAAACCAAAACCACTATCATGTTTTCTTCCGGTTAAAATAAATACAACGATTTAGTCTTAAAATCAAACAAGTGTGTCAGTGGATCGACACTTGGTTCTTATCCATACAATACTACATAAACGATAGATACACTTGCCTATTTGTGTGTAGCCTTGTTAAGATAAAAATCATTTTATAAATTTAAAACTCGAGTTTCTGTGAAACAAACCCTTATGAAAACTAACACTTTTTCTACACATTTACACACGCATCATAAATACTCGGTGAGGTGGCAACATGTTGTTGGGAGTGTGTTGAGCTTGAACGGGGATGTGATGCGGTGGTCGGAGATAGATGCGAGAGAGACACAATAGTGTTCCAGATTGTTCGGTGAGAGTAGGAAGAAGTAGATAAATGAGCAATTTGGGTTTTATTATTAGAAAACGAAGTCGATTAGAAAGAGAGAGAAATCAATTTGAGAGAAGTGCACACGTAGAAATATTATAACTGTTTCATGTATTTAAGTTGCACCTAACCCGGTTTGAGACGCGTTTTAGTAATATACATCTTGAACAACAGTTTTATATATAAATAAGAGATGATTATAAATTTCAAATATTTGCAAAAAAAATATATATATAAAATATTAAATTAACATTTATATGCATAAATTTTAGAAAAAGTAATCTATAATATATATATATAAACGAAACCTCTAAAATCATATATGTCGCGATCTGGTCGCTCTCCACCTCATATGGAGCCACTAAATTACTTCATTTGTAAATTATGAGCTCTCATTAATTGAACCCAGTTTATACTCGTTTATATGCAAAATATACCCGAAAACCTTTACATAGGTCATAACATCCGTGACAATGTTCACCTTCGCCGTGATCCTCCTCAACTTTTAATAATACTCTTCTTCCAATGGCAACTTTGTTAACCATCAAGCTATGCTCCTCACAAACCAACTTTTATGGAGGAACCAAGTTAGTTAATTGCTTGGCACATTCAATTCGTTGGGAAAAATACATATTAAAAAAAAATCCCTGCTTTTTGACCCACCATCTGAGAACCCCTTTCCTTTTTCACCTTCGGAGTTCAATCAAACCAAGCAAAGAACTGGTGTTATACGGCTACGACGGATTAGCTCCATCTGTCAACCCATCTCCATTCATTAGTAGCACTCAATCTTTATGCATGTGTCTTCTTATCACTTCCACACTTACCTCCTACAGGTAGTATTATTTCCCCTAATTTCAGTATCCTTTTTACATAATATGCATCAATTTGGGTATTTTCTTTTGAATTCATGCCCAATTTGTTAAATTAAGTTTCAATCTGAAAAAGATCACTAACAGGGTTTATGAGATTTTGAGGAAATTGAAATCTGTGATTGAAATGTATAATTTTATAATGTACAGTTTTTTTTTCTAAGTGATCAATTGCATTCATCGTAAGTTTAGGCTTCATCCAATAATTGACTGAATATAAGTTGTCACACTTTCTAAAAAATATTGCTTTTTTTTCTTTAAAGAATTTACATATTTCAGAGAGATGATGAATAGCACTTCAGCAGGAGCCTCATCTAAAATGGGTTTTCATGTTGACAAAAACTTGCGTAAATCCAAATCAAATTGACTTGCAGGAGACGATTGAGTGTTAGTCTAGAACAAATGTAGGCTTTTCAATCAGCCACCACTTCTTCGCATATTCTCATCTATGTTTCATGTTGAAATAGAGAGAGAGAGAGAGAGGAACTGCATACTTACATGTCTATAATCAGAACACTACAATGACGAAGAAGATAAACGTGGCGGTCTTCTCTGTCGCCATCGACAAAGAAGATGCGACCAATAAGAGGGCGGCATCGCGAACCACACATCGCCCTCTCGTGAACGATGGTGTGATGCATATCGATCTTTCTATTCTTTCAAATATATGCCTTTTTTATTTAAATATTTTAAGACGGCTAGGGATTGTTTGTGTTGACCCGGATGTGTGATGTAGAATTAGGATTGTGTTAAGTTCATGACGGTGTTAAGCTTTACTTCAACTTTTTCCTATAAATGATACCTCGACGCACAAGATGTGGTGAGATTCATATACATATTGTGCATGTATTAGATTATTTATCTTATTTATTTGCATTTATTTTATTGGAAAGTCAATCTTACATATTTAATATAAATAGCTAGTCTAAAATGAGGTTGTCATTCGGGTTTTGTTCTCGGGTTTAAGGTTTTTCAAGTCATGTTCTCGGTTTTGTATCCGTGCTACATATCTGAATTACGACCCAATATATGACGGGTTAATCAGGTTTCTGGTTAATCTAAAAAAAGAATAAAGAAACTCATTGTTGTCTTTTTGTGTCGGGTTGTTCGGGTTTGGGTGTTGTTTTGTCAGATTTTGGGTTGTTATGGGACAAGTTCGGTAGCTTTCAATGTTTAATCGGGTCTATGAATTTTCGTTGTCTATGAATTGTGCAATTTCGGTAGAATACTTGGATGTTGTTTACATACATTTATGTTCGGTGGCAAATATATTCTCTCTAGAAGCAAGATGAAAGTAGAATTCAAGGATCTACTAAAAGGAAGATGAAAACATAATTTAAGTATCTGGAGTTTTCATAACAATGTATCTGGTGTGAGATGGTAAGTTGATTTATAACAATGTACCTTCAAATTAACTTTTCATAATCACATGTTTTTCTACATCTTCTTACTTATGTTGATTTATTTAACTAAAAAAACTCCACATATCAAAGTACTTCACATGGTAAAAGAACAGACCTATATGTTTGCAGTTGATAGTTAAAAGTTACAACCAGATTACAATGCCATACTTTAGCCTACATTTTGTGATATTATCAAAGGTTTAGTTGTTCATCTTGCATGCTTAGGTTAGAAGTCATCTGATGGAACCACACTTTAGCAACATTGTACATTATGCTTATGTTAAAAACTAAATGTTCACTGTGCCAAGAGCAACAATGAAGACTACATTTGAAGCCACCCAAAAACTTCTTGAAAAATTGCAATGACGATGCAAAAAAGGATTTCCAAATTTGTTGTTTAGGCGTCACAACCGTTATTGAAATGTGAATATCTCTTCTAATTCTCATACAGAACGATATTATTTACAGCTGCAACGACCTAGCATTTGCAAGCCTTCAAGAAGACTGAAAACAGGTGAACTGATCGCTTTTGAAAAAATGCCCAGTTGCAGACATATAGCAACTAAGAATATATCTTTGTCAGGAATATACAATGTAAACTGTACAATGAAATTATGTTCTATGTGAATACTATATATGTGTGTGCCGTATCAAAATATATCTTTATAGAACTAGAATTTCGTAAAGCTTAATAGAGGAGGGTTGCCAAAATCTCATGCCAGTGTATTGCCATCAAAGTGGAAATTTTCTTGAAGTATATAAACATTCATTATGTGAACCAGGCACGTGGTAGATTACCTACAACCATGCTTCAACTCATGGAGTCATGGGTTTAAGAGATCACATGAATGTTTTGTTTTGAAACTATATGCTTTATTACTATATCTCAATGGGTTTAAGAGATAATTAATAAAAAAGGGCACCCCCATCATGACTTATACAGTATCAGAAACGTCGACACTCATGTTCATCATTCTACTTGCCTGGACCAAAACACCTTCTTCGTTTTATTAAATCTGAATTATGAAAAGAACCTCATGAGTTGGGCTTCAGAATTTCAAATAAATGTTTTCTGGTTTTAAAGGATAAACTAGTATTTTGCAGGATTTCACATATCGTGATTGCCAATATCCTACAAGGATAGAAATCTTTTGAGAGTTTTGATTTAACCGAGTTGGTAGAAAGTTTGCATCTTTATCATTTTTTTAACTTTATAAAGTGTTACGTTGATATGATTAAAAGTTGACTTTATGTATCACCTTAATGTATGTTGACTTATAGGACGCTCTCGCCGACAAGTGTATGTCTCATCGGTTTGACGATCTCAACCTTAGCTACAATCCAATTGAATCAAGGTACTGGACACAACAAAATAACATGACAATTTGATTCAAGGTCGTTTTGTTGCTAATAAGGTCAACATTTTATGCACATTACAAACGAATATATCAATGTAATTTATAAAATTTATTTAATTAAGGTCGTTTATTCGGAGCACTAACAAAGCAAGTTCTATAAGATTTTGATTTCTATTACAGTTGGGGTAACCTGGATTTCTTCTGCCTTTTAATGTGTCTTATCTGTGTTTTGTAATGAGTTTGTTGGTATGCTAGAATAAAATAGTATGTACATTATAGTAATATATTTATATAACTAGTAGGTTGACCCGCCACGATGCAGCGTGATAACTATTAACAAAAGCTATGTATCGCGACTTGCATAATTGAAGTCTTGCATATCAACCTTAAAGCCCTTAAATCACAGTTGAGTGTCTTTCTAACAAAATATGTTTAGTTACTGATTACATAAGACAATTACTAATTACACAAAAGTGTTCATTTGGTATTCAAGAGTCAAGACATGTTAGTACTACCAAAAGGATAAGTTCGTTATTTGTTGCAACAAACGTGATAAATATGTTATTACGGTCTTGACAAAAAGTTTGTGGTATTGCATCAGGCTCTACGTCCTCTGTTTATTTGATTCCCGATTTGCAGGAAGTTTACAACATGCGTTGAAATCAAACTTCAAAATTTTTGTTCGTAGTAAGTAGCAATCATATATGCATTCTAAAGAAAACATCAAAAGTCACATGATAAAGTGCTACATATGCATTCAATTTTTAAAAATATGTAATATTATAAGCTATATATGTATTTACTCTTGTGTATAACTTCAACGATGAACCACTCATCTTTAACAGCATCCCCGAGTTACCCTTGCAGCATCCTGAGAAATTAGTTACATCTTTATCGAGCACATTGTCGTCAAAAAACGTTTGATCAACAATAATAACCCACCACAACATACAACTGCCATAATCACTCAATCACCACCTAGGAAAACACAACCCGACAATGATAGAGGACCAACAATCATCCACCACAACAGACAACTGCCACAACCAATCCACTGTCGCCTAGATTTCCGAATTGAATTATGGCAACGACAGACAACCTACAATCGCCCACCACCACCGTAGCAGACAAATACCACAACCACTCTACTGACAGGTAGGGTTCCAAATCGAAACCTGGAAACAATAGACCGATAACTGCCCACCACAACGTACTTGAAAAACCACGTATACACACTACGTGAAAATTGACCTTGCATATGGGTAGCATGCGGAGCACAAATTTGCATATGGGTAGCAACCGTAGCACCTAAGTCATGTTGAATACACATGCATGTACTGTCTTGTAAAATTAATTGCAAGATCTTTAGTGAAAGTTTGGACCAATTTCATAATCTTGAACACTTAAAAGTTCATCCATAAGTTTTTAAACTTTGTTGTTAATGTCCATTTGCTCCAAGATTTTTGCACCATAATTTGCTGGAAATGAAGTAGATTGTGAGGAAAACAAAAATTAAACTAAAGTAAGTTGTGAGGAATATAAAAATTAATCTAACAGATGATTCGACTTTATCAAGCAAACAACTATAGCCCAAAACCACTATTTTGGTCCTAAGTAATCACTATTTTACTTTGCAAAGGTTAAATATTTATAACTGGTACACATCAACAGAAATTTTAAACACAGATATAAAACCTACCTAAATAAAAATCAACCCCTAACTATAAGAAATAACATTAAGTTAAAAATAAAAGTGAAATAGTAATAGCAATGGTAGCAGAAAAAGACCTTAGGTTGTATGATACAATGGTAAGAGGCGGAGTGGAGTGATCGGAAGCCATTAAGGTGTCGGAAGGGAAGGATAAGAGGGTTCGATGAGAAGAAAGAAAGGTACAAACAACCAAATGAATCCCCGTTCTCTGTGGCCACCATCGTCGTGCTTCCACCGCACCCACCACCGTCGCCTAAGCGGAACGTGACAGCAGTCGCCAACATCACACCACGGCCACCAAGAGTCCGGAAACCGAACCCGGCAACAGTGATGACAACGTGGAAGACGGAGGGGTGGAAACGCTATGGTGGCAGGGGATAGTGTTTGACAAATGATCAGTGCATCATCTGGATTCTGGAAGAAAACTAAGAAATAGATATAGAAAATGGAGAATACAGTGATTACGTAGCACCAAAAGAAGTGGTAAGTCAGCATTTGTAAAAAGCAAAGACACGCGTCGCTAGAAAGATTGAAAGTAACTACAAATTCCACAACAACTAATGCACAATGTACAAGACCTATAGATCAGGGGCGGATCTACGTAGGCGATACTAGGTTCACGGGAACCCACTTAGTTTCGAATTTTATATACAATGCCTATATAAAATATGATAGTGAACCCACATATATTTTGTGAGTGAACACATACACAAAGTGGAACCTTAATCTAGTGGTAAACATCCATCCTTTCAAAGTTTGAGAACCTGGGGTCGAATCTCAATCTCTCAATTGCATTTTATTTTTATCTTTTCCCCAGCCCTCTCCACACATCACATATACATAACATGGAACAATCATATTAGAGTTATGTAAGTTATTTGATGAAAATGACAACCATGTGCAGAGCTGCAGCTATAAAAGATTAATATACATATTACAATTATTTGTAACAAAATATTTTTTTAACATTACTAATTGAGTAATAATGATCATCTTAATCAATAATATGTAGTTAGAACCAAATATTTGCTAATTCGTAGAACCCGTTAAACCTAACTCAATAGAATTGGATAGTTATTACTTTTTTTTAAAAATAAGTTATTAGATTCTGATCCTAACCCTTTTGCTGATATGTGAGAATCAATAGTAGGCTTCTTAAAAAAACAGAAAAATGGCATATGATTAGATTTGTAATGTTTTTATATTTGGATGGGTGTGGCCTGCGGGTATGAGTCTGTAATTTCTATTCCTTTGAAATTTTATGCATTCTTGATAACAATTTTACTAACACAAATTAAAAGTTTCGTGATAGGTTTATTGGATTTAAATAATCCAAACTTTGGTCAATTGGCCAATATTAATCCCAACTTAAGAATTGGCCCACATTAATCCCAACTTTCACTGTATTGGCTGTCAACGAACCTTTTCCTAACGGAGTCTAACTCCGTTAATTTTTGCTTACGTGGCTGCTTATGTGGCGTAAAAAAAACATTAATTTTTTAAAAACACTCTTTTAACATATATATCAAAGTTCATGGACCATTTGTAAAAATTACCCATCACCATCATCATTCTCTAACATCTTATACCACCACCACACCATTACCACCACTACCACATCAGGCTACCATATTTTCCGGTGATGTTTTTGACGATTCCGGCAAGATTTCCGGCTTAAAACGGTTTTCCGGCAAGGTAACCATATTTTTCGCTGTAACAACAAAAATTTCCGGCGACGTTCATGCCATGGATGTGAGCATGATCAGAATTGTTTGATGATTTCTAGAGTGTTAATTGATCTTGTAACCGTTTTTCTTTCCGGCAAGAAACTGGATATTCCGGTGAGGCCATTCTGGGGACGCGTTTTCGGCAAGCCATATTAGTGTCATTTTCTGATTTAGTAATAACACTTCGAGTTCCGACCGTAACAGATTTCTCCGGTGAGAAAATTGTTGTTCTGGTGGCCTAACTACTTTTTCCGGTCATTTTCGTTTTTCCGGCCATGATTAAGTTTTCCAGCGGGTTTGTATAAGAAAACAATGTGTTACTATTGTACGACGACATAATATCTCTACAAAACATATTTATTTTGTTCCGATCAAATTTCTGTCAATGTTCAGATCCACATACTCTGATTTTTCTGAATAGAATGGTGTGGTGGCCATGCTTATGTAGTGATGGTGGTGATAATGGTGAGGTGATGGTAGCTTGATGTGGTGGTGGTAGACTGGTAGTAATGGTGTGGTGGTGGTATAAGATGTTAGATGGTGATGGGTAATTTTTACAAATGGTCTATGAACTTTGATATATATGTTAAAAGAGTGTTTTTAAAAAAATAATGTTTTTTTTGCGCCACATAAGCAGCCACGTAAGCAAATATTAACGGAGTTAGACTCCGTTAGGAAAAGGTTCGTTGACAGCCAATACAATGAAAGTTGGGATTAATGTGGGCCAATTCTTAAATTGGGATTAATATTGGCCAATTGACCAAAGTTTGGATTATTTAAATCCAATAAACCTTCCTGATAATATCATAAGATTAATATATAGTATTTTGTAACATCAGTTCAACATTACTTGAACATATAAAAAAGTAGCACATTAAATTGACTAGATTCGTAAAAACAAATGGTGAATGTTGGTCATATATGATGTGGGTTTAATTTTATCATGAACTAACTAATATTGATTGTAGATTTTTTTTTCACGTTACGATGTGAATTTTACTCGCGATGTTATTATCGATAATGTAAATGCATCCATGTTTTTACCTCATCGTGAAGCGTGGTTTATATTTTACTAGTAATGATTAAATTTGATTTGTAGGCATTATGAATACTAAGATATATTATGTGTTTTTTTAATTTCTTATAGCGATGTTTGTTTATTCTTATTGTATCGTATTTTTTTACGGGATAAAACTTTAACCGACCCGAACAGTGGAAATGACCCAAAACGTCAAACCGAACTGAATAGTGAACCCACTGGAAAAAATTTCTGGATCCACCGCTGCTATAGATGTCACTTAGACGAAATTGTAATTTTAGAAATGTTTCTTATAACACATTTTTGCAATGTAATTAGATTACAACCACTTCTCTCATTAAATTTACATGGTAGTTTTAGGCATGTGTTAGTATAGACATTAAAGTAATATATGTATATCGTTTTATGTTCTCCCTGCATAAGTTTTGTATGTTACATTACTAAAGTACTAAAGTTAGCGTTGAGCATGGTTCCGTTCAGTTATTAGGTGAAACCGAAACCCTAGTTTCATTCTTTAAGTTTTGGATGCAAATACTTGTTCTTGCATCTTAAAAGGGTTCACACAAACAACCAAACCCTTAAACTCATGTGAAAATGGAAGATTACAAAGTGTATGTGTGTGCATGTATGACCCGTGGGTTGTGTGTGTCTATATGGAACCCGAATCCACATATGCATACATACACACATGCATATCACTTCCATATTCATATTGTTGAGCTTGGTTTGGTGATTTTAAGATCTAAAAGATTAAAAATGAGTTTAAAAAGTGTGAATACAAAGAGATATAGTGAGAGAGAGTGAGAGAGAGAGAGAGAGAGAGCCGTGAGTTAGAGAGAGAGAGTATGAATATGTATAATTTTAAATGGCTAATGTTACATGCATGTGTATATTTTGATGAGTCATACTTGAATATTGATATGTGTGCTTAAAAATTGATAATACATGTATGATTCTTGACAAAAATGAGATTAATATGATAACAATACAAGATTGGTATAATATTAACTTTTGATATATGTTCTTGTTGATAGAAACACATAAACTATACATGCATGTAATCTACTAAGATTGTTATGTTTAAACTTTGAATTGTTACTAGTAAACTTGTTAATATTATTTTGAAAATAGTTGACCAAAATTAATAACATAATATTGATAGTTGAAAAACAAGAAAGTAAAAGGTATACAAAAGTTGTAATAAAAAGCTATGATAAATCTTAGAAAAGTAACATTTTGACATATATAATAAAAACAATAAATATGCTATAAAAAGAATGTAATAAAATCCGATTTTATAAGTATTATTAATGTCACAGATCATTATAAAATAATATTGTAAGTGTAGTAAATTTGTGTGACATAATGAACTTATGATAAGACATAAATGCATGTCTTTAGTTAATAAAAATATGATTTTTATGATATAATATTAATTCTGGAAATTTATATATTTTTGCATGTCTATAACAATTAGATTTGGTGTGTTATATGTTATACGTGCTTTATTTGCTTTAAAATGAGCGTCGATTACTTAACTAGTGAAAAAATCGGCTTTTTAAAGCAAACCGACAATGATTTTAGGATCTGAAATACAACAGTCCCTAAAACTTAAAAACTCATATACATTACACCATATAATGTGTGTAATATGGCCAAGATGATAAAACGTGACAATAAACGAGCCGCGTCGAGAAAGATGACGCGAAAACATAAAAAATGACCATTTTTGCTAAATTTAAACTAAACCGACAACAAATATATTTTTACAAACTAAATTATAAAACACATTTACTTCAGGTATAAAAAATATATTTTAACTTAAAAAGATTAATTTTCAATAAAAACATTAAACAAATCACCGTTAAACGCTAAACCGACAAAACCGGTAAAATATCACTAATTAACATAATTATTTCAAAATTTTGGAAAGACTTAAATAATTCAGCAAATAAAAAGAGGTTTTACTATAATTACAATTAAATATTTAATTAATAATTAATAAATAATTTTACTTAAGTGTTTTATTTGCATAATTGATGATAAGGTAAATAAATATATATGTTAGTAATATAAAATACATGTGTATGAATATATGAATATATATATATATATATATGTGTGTGTGTGTGTGTGTGTGCTTATGATATTTGTGTTGTGTGCTTAAGTGAATATATAATATGGACTTAACCAAACCAAAGCCGTCAGTGGGTCATTGAACACTAAAACTAATAAACTAGTTAAAATTTTTTGAAAGACTAAAATAGTGATGTGAACGCTTTAAGTTGAAAGAACAACTTAAAATTATTGTGGGAATAAATTATTAAAAACATGTACTAAATAGGACACGGGACGTGAACGAAAACCGACAGTAACAGTCAAGGTGAGTTTATCAGAATTCCCCACCATCTTAAAGGTTTTAAATGATTTATAAATGTTTTTTTTTTGGGGGGAAAACACGTTTGTGTCAAATCACATTTTATTTTAACAATTGTGGTATTGTAAGGACTTTAAACTGACGTGAACGAAAACCGACAGTAACAGTCAAGGTGAGTTTCTCATAATTCCCCACCATCTTAAAGGTTTTAAATGATTTATAAATGTTTTTTTTTTTTTTGGGGGGGGGGGGGGAAACACGTTTGTGTCAAATCACATTTTATTTTATCAATTGTGGTATTTTAAGGACTTTAAACTGACCGAAATAAGTGAATATGGTCGGGCTGATGGGACGGTGGTTACGCAGCTCTTATAATCATTAACTTGTCAAAGGCGTAAAAATATTGGTAGATCTATCGGGTGACGCCTTGCCTGCCGACCAGTCACGCTGGTTAAATTTGGGGGCAAATATTTTGAATTATTGTACGCTTTGATTATAGGTTTAGTAGTATTACATTTGTTATATTCCTTGCTAGTCTATAACTATCACAAATTGTTGAAGAATAAAATGTTATATGTTGAGAACTATCGTTGTGAGACGAAAGGTGTCCATTTGGTTTGTCGTTGAGGCGACTATATGAGATTAAAACAACTTTCGTGTAAGTTGGCTTTGGCCTAGTGGGGGCAAGGTTAGATGTTAATCTGATTTTGTATGGACAAAATAGTTTCAAAATAGAGAAAGTGAATTTCTTTGACATTGGTATTTTATATTACTGAAAACTCACCAACCATTGTGTTGACGTATATTTTAAACTTGTTATTCAGGTAAAGGGAAACCTGGAGCTTCGTGAAGAGAATGTGGGAAAATGCGGGATTCTAGATTCCGACAGTTGGACATAATGTTTTTAAATAAAATGTACTCTGATAACCTGGAATTTATGTTTCCAGTAATAAATGTCCAACTTGTACATTAATTATGCGTGTGTTTAAATATTGTGTGGCTAATCGGCGTCTGTCACCACTTGAACGTCTTAATTAAGACTTCCGCTACTAAGTTAAGTTTTCGGGGTGTGACAAAAGTTGGTATCAGAGCCAACGGTTATAGCGAATTAGAAATTTTTTTTGAAAAATTTCTAAACTATAACTTGAATATTTAAACACAACAATATTTTCCCACTTCACGAAGCTAAGATAAATGAAAAAGTTATATTTCAATATGCTTAATTATAGATTATATTATATGATTAATTAGCACAAATTTTAGGTCTTATGTCACATATGTCTGAACCTAGGAACGTCATTGACCTCTCCGACTCTAACTCTGATAGCGATGCGGGGGATACACCCCCCCTCGAAATCGGTATTAGTAAAGACACCAGAGCATCAGCTCGAAATGGCACAAGCTGCGCTCTGAAAACTCACTCACCCGCCCCCATCGGGCAACTTCTCTAGTTTTACTCACATGAGTACTTCAACGATTAGCACAAACAACGGTTGGGTGGAAGCCGAAGGGGCACCTCCACTTGCTAGAATTAGCACACCCACAGTTCCCCTACCCCCAGTCAGCAAATTAATACGGATCACCATTGAGACTGGTGGCTACTTCTGGAGAGCTGAGACCCCTAGGGCTGAGTTCACTTTGTCTGAGGAGGCCATGGCAGCTTCAGCTGCTGTGGAAGCCGCTAAGGCAGCAGTAATTGCCTCCGCACCTACCGGTAGTCCATCCCCGGTGACCTCACAACTTTTACTGGCCCTACCTATGTCTGCTACACCTACTACTCCGGTCACTACTACCCCTGCTCCACCACCATCGACCGCGAACCTTTCTTCTGAACTGGTGACACCTAAACCACTTAAGGTATACACCTGAAGGGGTAGGCGACCTGTGGAAGGTGGTACTGGTCCTTCATCTGCTGGTGGATCTTCACCAAAGATGGAGAGGACTCGGTAGGTGGAACGATGCTCTCCATGCGACCGTCACATGAGCCATATTAGGGACAGACTAGCCACTCAAGACTCTACTATTGATCACATTTGTGGTCGCATAACCCACTTGGAGACGATAGATGTTTTCGATGTCCAGACATTCTCCGACATTCAGTAGAGGCTTAGGTGGGTCGCGGCCCACATGGCTCACATTAGGAGGGTATTGGGACTGCCGCCACCACCAGGTCCATGATGGGTGGTAATGGATATTAGTAGCTAAGGGGAAGTGGTGCTGATGAAGAAGGGATGTTAGTTTATTTTGATGTTTGTTTGTTTGTTTATTTCCTTGTATGTTTCATAGGCACTTTAGGCCTATTTGTAATGTGTTTGGGAAAATTCTAAGACAATTTAGGTACCCGTATGTACCGGTACCAAATTTTGGATGTTGAATATATTAAGAATTTTCCTTTATGAATGTGTATTGTGTTATTTATAAGTTTGATTATTAATTGTGAAATTAAATGTGTATAAACTAATACTTCTTTATTTATTATTAAAAATAAAATGCCACCAAGGACTAGGCAAGGCACCGCCCGAGGTTTTGGTTTACCCACAACGCCCGAGGAATTAGCCCAATTAATTGCACAACATGTTAATACGACTATGGAACAACAATATGTTGACCTACATATTGACAGCAACCGAGGTCGAAACACGGGAAACGAAACCGGGAATGGTACCTCGATGGGTACCGGTACTAGAACTGCTACGAGTAACCCCTCAAGTAGAAAAAGGACTGAAATAACTCTGTGATTGATTCTATTTAAACTGTGAATAGTTAATAATCAGTTATGATTATGATAACTATGTAACAAGGAGTCAATTACCTGGATGTACCTACAAAACATTCCAAGGGTGTGGTCCTAAAACTTTTACGGGAGCCGAAGGTCCTTTAACGATTGTAAGGTGGATCGAAAAGATGGAATCCGTGATGAAGATTAGTAACTGTTCTCCAGCCGAAAGAATCAAATACAACGTTTGTTCTTTCCAAGATGAGGCTTTAGAATGGTGGAGTTCTTCAATCCAGAAAATGAGAGAAGAAGCGGCATACGGTTTATCTTTGGAACAGTTAAAGAATATGTTGTTATAAGAGTATTGTCCTAGAAATGAGCTTCAGAAGATTTAGTATGATTTCTGGCATTTAACCATGGAGGGAGCTGACGTTAATACTTACACGTCACGATTTAATGCGCTCGCTAGACTGGTACCTCTTTTGGTTACCCCGGAATATGTTCGAATCGAGAGATACATATGGGGTTTAGCACTAGAGATTAGAGGGATGGTGACTTCCTCTAATACTAATACGATTCTGTCTGCTCGTGGTTTAGCAAAAACCCTCACTGACGATGCGATTCGTAAAGGCATTTTGGTTAAAAAGGATGCCGGAAAGAAAACTACCAGAGATGGAGGGGATTCGGAGAAAAAGGTTGTCGATGTTGGAAATAACAAAAGGAAATGGATGGGTAACTCAGGAGGCCAATTTAAGAAGGGAAGAAATCAAGGATCAGTTCGCCTGTTTGTCGCTAACTCTAGAAACCCTAAGCAAACACCTCGATGTAACACTTGCGGTAGAAGTCATACCGGTTCATGCAAAAGATGTCAACGATGTAACCGATTTGTAAACTTGATCCAAGATTGTTATGTCCAATCAATAGATCATAGCATGAGGAAATGTTATGAATGTGGGATTGAAGGACACTATAGAATGAATGTCCAAATCTTAAAGGACAGACTACAAAAGGGAAAGCATTTTAGATGAACGCAAAGAAGGTACGTAAGGACTCATCTATGGTAACTGGTACATTTCTGGTTTATAACCACCATGCATATGTTCTTTTCGACACGGGTGCTGATTTGAGTTTCGTTTGTAAACAATTTGAACCATTACTTGACATTAAACCCAGTAAATTAGAAAACCAATATTCCATAGAATTAGCAAACTGGAAACTTATAGAAATCGGAGAAATCATTCATGGTTGTACCATTCAACTGATAAATTGAAAATTCGAGATCGACCTTTTGCTAGTTGAATTAGGCATCTTTGACATCGTTGTAGGAATGGACTGGTTATCTAGAAATCATGCTTAAAATGTCTGTTCCGAGAAATTAGTTCGAATACCCACTTATAATGGTGAAATTTTTATCAATCCGTTGCTTTGATCCCACTTATAATGGTGAAATTTTATCAATCCGTGGCGATCAAAGCAACGCAAATTTGAAGTTTGTCAATGTGATGAAAGCCAGAAGCTCTACAAAAAGGATACCCCGTTTTCTTAGCCAATGTAGTTGACACAAAAGCCAAGGAGCGTAAACTCGAAGACATTCCAGTTGTTCGAGATTTCCCATAAGTATTTCCCGATGATTTGCCTGGTTTACCACTAGAAAGACAAGTTGAGTTCAAGATAGATCTTGTTCAAGATGCTGCACCGGTAGCCAAATCTCCGTACAGATTAGCACCATCAGAAATGCAAATATTATACAACCAACTTCAAGAATTACTAGATAAAGGCTTTATTAGACCTAGCTTCTCACCCTGGGGAGCTCCAGTACTGTTCGTCAAAAAGAAGGATGGATCATTCCGAATTTGTATCGATTACCGGGGGCTGAACAAACTAACTATTAAGAATCGGTACCCACTACCTAGGATTGATGATATGTTTGATCAGTTGCAAGGATCCAGCTATTATTCAAAAAATGAACTACGTTCTGGATACCATCAACTTAGAGTAGCAAAATGAGATATTCCCAAAATGGCATTCAGAGCTCGCTATGGCTACTACGAATTTCTTGTCATGCCATTTGGAATGACAAATGCTCGAGCTATTCATGGACTTGATGAATAGAGTCTGCAAGCCATACTTGGATAAATTCGTGATAGTTATCATTGATGACATACTTATCTACTCACGAACCAAGGAAGAGCATGGAAAACACATAAGGTTGATTTTGTAATTGCTAAAGAAAGAAAAACTGTATGCGAAATTTTCGAAATGTGATTTCTGGATCCGTGAAGTTCACTTTCTTGGACACGTTGTTAATGAGAAAGGAATACACGTTGATCCCTCAAAGAACGAGGCTATTAAGAATTGGAAAGCACCAAAGTCACCAATGGAAGTGCGATAATTTTTGGGTCTAGCTGGGTATTATAGAAGATTCATCGAGAATTTCTCATCAATTGCGAAACCTTTGACGCAATTAACCAAGAAAGATAAAAAGTATGATTGGACCGAGAAACAAGAATATGCATTTCAGTTGTTTAAGCAAAAGTTGTGCATTGCACCTATTCTATCCCTTCCAAAAGGAAAAGATGGATTCATCGTTTTCAATGACGCTTCGCGATTTGATCTTGGATGCGAGCTTATGCAAAGAGATAAAGTGATAGCGTACGCGTCATGTTGAGTCAAACAATTAACCTAAGGGGGAGATTGTTGAGTCAAAGATTTGACCAGAATGAAGTATATGGATGATTGGAATCTTCTCAACTTCCTCATAATTCGCTAAGTATGGATCCGGGCACACCTTAGACATCCGAGCAAGGTTTTACTTAGCCGGGTATGATATTTTGTCTATCGGGCAAGATTTACTTCAAGAAGTCTTCTTTAGTGGATATCCGAGCAGGGTTTGCAAATTAGTGCATTGTCGGGCAAGGTATACTAGTTTATGTAAATCCGGGCAATGTTCACTTTATCAAGCAAGTTTGTTCTTCAGAGCCAAGTATATTACTCTTCCGAGTAAGGTTTTGTTAACCAAGTCCAAGAAGCCAAGTGATTGGAAGACCGGGCAAGGTATTCATTAATAAATATGGTCCAAGTAGGCTTGATGAAAATGGAATATCTCTAAGTAACATCGGGCAAGATTCAACTCAAGCAAGGTATTATTCTCCCGAGTACACTTTGCTAATAAGTTATTTTAGCAAAAAGTTGAAATGGATCATTAAAGAACAAAGTTGCTCGTAAGGGTTTGTCGGGCAAAGTCTGGCAAAGTCAAGAAGACTGAAGTCTACCCGGTGAGTATTTTACTTGGTTAAATACTCTTCAAGCAAAGTCTACCCGGAAACTGACCCCGGGCATACTTCTATGTTACCAAGTCCTGAAGGATGGCAGAGTACACAGCGTACTTGGAAAATGAAGATTTATGAAAAGCCTACCCGGA
Source organism: Bidens hawaiensis (assembly GCF_021521415.1). Taxonomy (NCBI): domain Eukaryota; kingdom Viridiplantae; phylum Streptophyta; class Magnoliopsida; order Asterales; family Asteraceae; genus Bidens; species Bidens hawaiensis. Next base: position 49,501 of record NW_027501210.1, on the reverse strand, counting down.
AGACTTGTTTTACACTTAGTTTATCTTGAATATGTATGTTGTATTTAGGGTTTCTAGAAGGAATGACAGCTGTCCTAGGTTAGAAGGCCTATAAATAGAATGTTTAGGGCAAGCCGCCAAGGACACATACACACACACGAAAAACAGGACACACGGATAAGGATAGACAGACACATTTATTGAGAGAGAATATTGTGTGACGGCTGTCCTAGGATTCCTTAAACCCTAAATCGATTATCCACTTTGTATGATGAAAATTATATAGATGGAAATCTTTTGAGTGAATCCTGTGTCTATTGATTACCTTTGATTATTGATTAAGCAACCGTATGTTTGTTATTGATTCCGCCTTTAACAAACGGTAATCTTTCTAAATATAGCAATCCGTCATTAACTCCCTTGTCGACACATTAATCTGTGTGAGTTATGACATGATTAAGTAAGATCCAGCCTAAATCAAGGGGCCTGACACGTCACGACAACTTAAAGTGCACGAGAAAAATTACACAACTTATGATTTGGAATTAGGAGCTGTTTTTTTTGCGCTTAAAATTTGGAGACACTACCTATATGGCACCAAGTGTACAATTTTCACTGACCACAAAAGCCTCCAGCACATCTTCGAACAGAAATATCTCAATATGAGACAAAGGCGTTGGATTGAACTGCTTAACGATTATGACTGCGATATTCGCTACCACCCTGGAAAACAAATATTGTAGCGGATGCGTTAAGTAGAAAAGAAACAGAAAAGCCATTACGCGTTCGAGCACTAGGTCTAACGATACAGACAAATCTCACGACTCGAATACGTGATGCGCAACGTGAAGCTCTAAAACCCCGATATATAAAAGTTGAAAAATTGAGAGGTTTAGAATGCGAATTTGTCACCAAATCTGATGGTACTCCATACCTCATCGATCGAGTTTTGGTACCCAGATATGGGAACTTGAGAAAATTAGTTCTAGACGAAGCGCACAAGTCTAGATATTCGATTCACCCAGGTTCGACAAAGATCTACAAAGATATCCAAGAACTCTATTGGTGGCCAAACATGAAAGGAGACATAGTCGTTTATGTCAGAAAATGCCTAACATGTTCTAAAGTTAAAGCTGAACACCAGAAGCCAACAGGATTGCTTCAATAACTTGAGATTCCTCAATGTAAATGGAATAATATCACAATGGACTTTGTAACCAAATTGCCACCAACACCGAATAATCACGATGCTATTTGGGTAATTGTTGATAGGTTAACTAAGCCAACACATTTTGTTCCAATCTGAGAAAAAGACAGCATGGAAAAGCTAACTAGACTCTACCTTAAGGAATCGTAGCAAAACATGGTATTCCTGTTTCAATAATCTCTGATAGGGATGGTCGTTTCGTCTCTCGCGTTTGGCAATCATTCCATGAATCCTTAGGAACTTGTCTAGATATGAGTACTGCCTATCACCCGCAGACAGACGGTCAATGTAAAAGAACAATTCAGACTTTAGAAGACATGCTACGAGCGTGTGTTCTCGATTTCGGCAAAAGTTGGGATACTCACCTACCTTTGCCTGAGTTTTCTTACAATAATAGTTACCACTCTAGTATTAAAGCTGCACCGTTTGAAGCTTTATACGGGAGAAAATGTCGATCCCCACTTTGTTGGGCAGAAGTTGGAGAACAACAGCTGACTGGACCTGAGATTGTTCATGAAAGCACCGACCGAGTTTCCCAGATCAAGGAAAGGTTGAAGGTAGCTGCTGATCGACAAAAGAGTTATGCCGACAGTCGCAGACGACCGTCAGAATTCCAAGTTGGAGATCGAGTTTTGTTAAAGGTCTCACCATGGAAAGGAGTTGTTAGATGTAGAAAGAAAGGAAAGCTGAGTCCTCGTTATGTTGGTCCATTTAAAATCATTGTTCGAGTCGGTCCAGTTGCATATCGATTCGAACTACCCTAGGAACTCAGTGGAATACACAACGTGTTTCATGTGTCAAACCTAAAGAAATGCGTGTCTGACGAATCCCTAATCATCTCTATGGATGACGATCGAGTAGATTATAAGCTTTGGTTCGTCGAAGAACCCGTTGAGGTTATGGATTGGAAAATTCAAAAACTAAGGCGAAACCGAATTTAACTGGTTAAAGTTCAGTGGAATTTTAGGCTACGCCCGGAGTTCACCTAGGAGCGTCAAGACCAAATGAAAAGGAAATACCCTCACTTGTTCCCCGTTGATTCCGACACTAGTGTTACCTCCTAAATTTCGGGACGAAATTTCTTAAGGGGGGGGGGGGGGGAAGAATGTGACAACCGAGCTTTTTAAGACATTACCGTGCTAATGTAATCCGTGTTTATCGTGTAATATGATATTATGGAAAATAAAATAACAATATTTTAGTCTAAAGACTCCAAGAATATGAGTATTATATTTTATTGTGTTCAAAAAGTTAAGTTTTGGCGCGTATCGAATACTGCTCAAAACTGACACTGACAGCGACCCGGGTAAGATTAAATGTCCAAATAAATTCCTAAACGTCGGGAATGACCTAAAATAATATAAATTCAGTAAATATATTAATATTAAGTCATAAACATAATATTAGAATGTTGGATTCGCGAAATCTAGAAAATAAGCGAGTAGAAGTCGGTACCGCTCACCGCCCGAAACCATCCAACTCCAAAAATTTACATCTTCATATGGTTTCGAAGCTAATTTTACAAAGAATTCAGATATGTGATTGGTTTTATATAAAACTAATCCTAACTAGTTGTATTTTATAAAATAAGATCAAAGGAGTAAAATAATTACATGGTTAATAATTAAATAAAAAAAACATAAAACCACCCCACTACCTCCCTTAGCCGTCCAACACACCCGTACCCCCAACCCTTGGTTTGCTTATTCACCACTTTACATACATGCATGCATCCCATGTCACCCCATACATACACTTCTTCCAACACAAACCCTATTATTACTCCATTCTCACAACACAAACCACCACCCCACTCTCTTCATCCCTCCCTCCTTCTCATGGCCGAAACCCACCCCTACCCCTTTCTCTCTCTTACATTTTCATATTATCATACCTAATATACTCAAAACCCTAATATCAAATCAAGAAAGATGAGTTAGAAACAAGGTTAAGAAGATTCAAGCATGAGCATACACATAGAGACCATCAAGCTTACTCCCTTGTACCTCTCTCTCTAAAACCCTAAGGTAAAAATCGGAAACCCTAGTTTCAATCTTTAAGTTTTGAATGCAAATACTTGTTCTTGCATCTTAAAAGGGTTCACACAAACAACCAAATCCTTAAATTCATCTGAAAATGCAAGATTACAAAGTGTATGTGTGTGCATGTATGGCCCGTGGGTTGTGTGTGTGTGTATATGGAACCCGAATCCACATATGCATACATACACACATGCATATCACTTCCATATTCATATCACTGAGCTTGATTTGGTGATTTTAAGATCTAAAAGATTAAAAATGAGTTTAAAAAGTGTGAATACAAAGATATATATATATATATATATAGAGAGAGAGAGAGAGAGCCATGAGTTAGAGAGAGAGAGTATGAATATGTATAATTTTAAATGGCTAATGTTACATGCATGTGTATATTTTGATGAGTCATACTTGAATATTGATATGTGTGCTTAAAAATTGATAATACATGTATGATTCTTGACAAAAATGAGATTAATATGATAACAATACAAGATTGGTAATAATATTAACTTTTGATATATGTTCTTGTTGATAGAAACACATAAACTATATATGCATGTAATCTACTAAGATTGTTATGTTTAAACTTTGAACTGTTACTAGTAAACTTGTTAATATTATTTTAAAAATATTTGACAATTATTAATAAAATAATATTGATAAGTTGAAAAACAAGAAAGTAAAGGTATACAAAAGTTGTCATAAAAAGCTAGGATAAATCTTGGAAAAATAACATTTTGACATATATGATAAAAACAATAAATATGCTATAAAAAGAATGTAATAAAATCTAATTTTATAAGTATAATTAATGTCACAAATCATTAGAAAATAATAATGGTAGTAAATATTGTGTGACATAATGAACTTATGATAAGACATAAATGCATGTCCTTAGTTAATAAAAATATGATTTTTATGATATAATATTAATTCTGGAAATTTATATATTTTTGCATGTTTATAATAATTAGATTTGGTGTGTTATATGCTATACATGCCTTTTGCTTTAAAATGAGTGTCGATTACTTAACTAGTCGAAAAATCGGCTTTTTAAAGCAAACCGACAAAGATTTTAGGAGCTGAAATCAAACAGCCCCTAAAACTTAAAAACTCTTATACATTATACCATATAATGTGTGTAATATGGTCAAGATGATAATACTTGACAATAAACGAGCCGTGTCGCTAAAGACGACGCGAAAACGTTAAAAATGACCATCTTTGCTAAATTTAAACTAAACCGACAGCAAATATATTTTTACAAACTAAATTATAAAACACATTTACTTCAGCTATAAAAACTATATTTTTACTTAAAAAATATTTATTTTTAATAAAAATATTAAACAAATCACCGTTAAACGCTAAACCAACAAAACCGATAAAATATCAATAATTAACATATGTATTGCAAAATTTTGGAAAGACTTAAATAATTCAGCAAATAAAAAGAGTTTTTACTATAATAACATTTAAATATTTAATTAATAATTAATAAACAATTTTAAAAAATTACTTAAGTGTTCTATTTGCATAATTGATGATAAGGTAAATAAATATATATGTTAGTAATATAGAAGTAGATATATAAAATACATGTGTATGAATATATGAATATATATATATATATATATATATGTGTGTGTGTGTGTGTGTGTGCTTATGATATTTGTGTTGTGCGCTTGAGTGAATATATAATATGGACTTAAGCAAACCATAGCCATCAGTGGTTCGTTGAACACTAAAACTAATAAACACGTTAAACATTTATGAAAGACTAAAATAGTGGTGTGAACGCTTTAATTTGAATGAACAACTTAAGATTATTGTGGGAATAAATTATTAAAAACGTGTACTAAATGAATAGGACACGAGATGTGAACAAAAACCGACAGTAATAGTCAATGTGAGTTTCTCAAAAATCCCCACCATTTTAAAGGTTTTAAATGATTTATAAATGTTTTTGGGGGTAAACACGTTTTTGTCAAAACACATTTTAATTTAACAATTGTGGTATTGTAAGGACTTTAGGCTGACCGAAATAAGTGAATATGGCCGGGCTGATGAGATGGTGGTTCCACAGCTCTTTTAATCATTATCTTGTGAAAGGCATAGAAATATTGGTAGATCTGTCGGGTGACGCCCTGCTTGCCGACCAGTCGCGCTGGTTAAATTTGGGGGAAAATATTTTGAATTATTGTACGCTTTGATTATAGGTTTATTAGTATTACATTCGTTATATTCCTTGCTAGTCCATAACTATCAGAAATTGTTGAAGAATAAAATGTTATATTTTGAGAACTATCGTTGTGAGACGAAAGGTGTCCATTTGGTTTGTCGTTGAGGCGACTATATGATTTTAAAACAACTTTCGTGTAAGTTGGCCTTGGCCTAGTGGGGGCAAGGTTAGATGTTAATATGATTTTGTATGGACAAAGTAATTTCAAATTAGAGAAAGTGAAATTCTTTGACAATGGTATTTTGTATTACTGAGAACTCGCCAACAATTGTGTTGACGTATATTTTAAACGTGTTTTTCAAGTAAAGGGAAACCTGGAGCTTCGTGAAGAGAACGTGGGAAAATTCGGGATTCTAGATCCCCAAAGTTGGACATAATGTTTTTAAATAAATTTTCTCTAATGACCTGGAATTTATGTTTCCAACAATAAATGTCCAACTTGTATATTAATTATGTGTATGTTTAAATATTGTGTGGCTATCGGCGTTTGTCACCACTCGAACGTCTTAATTAAGACTTCCGCTGCTAAGTTAAGTTTTTGGGGTGTAACAGTTTTGGTCACACATGTTTTTCTTCATGTGACCATTCTATACCGACTCGGGCACTTTTCGCCACACTTTTAAAAAAAACTGTGACATAAGCTAGCCACATTATTAAAATGTGTGGTGAAATGTGACGTGCAACCATAGTTTGTTTGATCTTTGATACATGTGGCCAAAAACACATATATTAGCCACACTTTAAGGGAAAATGGTGACATATGACTAGCCACATGTTTTAATAGTGTGGCCAAATGTGACGAACGGTATTGTATTGATAAGAGATGTGTCTAAAAGATAAAAGATATAGCCACTTATACTACGTTGTGTGACCTAATGTGTCAATTGTTAGCCACAATTTTTAATAATGTGGCGAAATATGACGAACAACCATTGTATTTATTAGTAATGTGGCTAAAACCTTAAAACTAAAACATATGGCCACTTATACGAGGTTGTGTGACCAAAGAGTAGTTTAGTTTTATTTTTCCTAAGTTTTTTATTGTCACGGATACACTTATTATTTGTGGCTGTAAGTGATAAATGGTTATAGTTAAATATTTTTAAGTGTGTCCAAACGTAATTAATGGCCACACTTTGATTTGACGAGTGGCTAGGTCGTCATCGTCTTTCCAGTTCCTTGTGCCGCCAAATTCAAATTGTTAGGGAGATGTACCGGTTTCCGATGGGGTTTAAATACCACTCAGGATTTCCGATTTCACAATCTACCTTCTACCATATTATTCACAATCCACCTTTCGATTTCCAAAATTGGCTTCAACATGGATTGTACGTGAACCGGATACTCATGCCCCCATCTACTATGACCCCACCTTCTTCACCATTGTTTTCCACTTTGATTTCGGCGCCATCCGGAAGAATCAAAGGGTGAGGTTTGTGGACTATGTCAACCCTCAAACCTTCACGTACCAACAACTTAACTGAATGGTTAGATTTCTTGGGTACACCAATGCTGACAATTTCAACATTGTGATGGAAGCCCGGGGCATCGTGATGTGTGTATAATGATGCTCTTTCTAATAACTCACAACTAAGCTTTAGATTTATTAAAACAACACTCCTAAAGAAACCACTCAAAACCGGCAAGCGTACCGATCACTTAATAGTATAGAACAAAGGAAGTCCGAGTATCGAACACAAGGATACGTGAAAACATTTTTAATACTTAACCCTAACCAAGACTCACCTAAGAATATTTAAATGATTTTTATTAATTAACTACTTAACCTAACTTACTTTAACTAAATTAATTAACTAGACTTATCTTAACTTAACTAAACTCTTGATAAAATTTAGCGACTTAACTGCAGTTGGAGAAAACGTCTACCTAGGTAAGAATCATATTGAAGGTATAATACGATATTGGATTAAAGAATCTCACGACACCGGTTTCTAAGGATGACACAACTAAGGCTCACTCAAGAAAGCTAGATCACCTCTCGGTCTCACCAACAAACTCTAACTTACACTTAGTTGATTTTAAGAACAAACCGGGAAACGAGTTGTTAAAGTGTTCTAATGTCGACTCTCCTCTCCGTCTCCCCGACACACCAACCTAATGGAGACGAATACTACGCAACCAAGGATAGAGGAACAATTTAGTTTAACTTGAACTAGATCAACTAATTGCTCACAAACCCAAACCCGACAAGAACCGAACCCGCTCTCGCGCGATCCTAATCCTAACAAGTAAAAGATATGAAACGAGTTTACTTCTTATCACCTCTTGGTATCTAACAAGGTGTTCAACCACTAAATCTAATCAATTAACATGCCCACTTAAACCCTACGGTTGTACTTCCCGCAAACAATCTCTTAACACAAAGTATAGAGTTCAAACAAGCTAAAATCAACCAAAACCGATTCAATCAATCAAAGAAAGAGGTATATGAGTATAATTAATAAAACACATCCACTAACCACAACCTAATTCAATGTTAAACCAAACTATTCATTAACAAATCAAGTCATGATGATCAACAATCCATATTACTCACTAAAACCTAACAATAATCATCTAACCTAGATAGAACTAACAAGTTTAGCCAATCATAAACAATGAACAGTAGATAAAATAGATATAAATGATAAGCATGTTATTAGAATCTGATTACAAAAGGTTTGAATGTTTAAAAACCAAAAACGAACTTACAAACGTTAAAATAGTCAAAACCGACAACCGAAGGATAAAAGATAGAACCGTAAGCTTGTCCTCCTGGATTTCTCCTCTAGAGCAGGTGTGAGATGGCTGGAATCATAAATAAAATCGTTCATAGGGTTTTAGGCTTTATATATATGTTTAAACACCTCCTTCCTAATATAAAATATGTTAAAACAAGCCCATAAGGCCCACTAGAAGACAAAATAGATGAGGTAGCTGATTCCTGAACATTCTTGTCAGTCTTGGGGACATGTGGGATGCCGCATATATTAGGAATGGATGCCTCACCTGGTCGCGTAGCGCGACCATGTCCTGGGTGCTCGTTTCTACGTTTTTTGACTCGTTTATCTTCAAACGTGCATACCAGCTCATCTGAATCCCGTTTGAGCTGATTCTTTCTTCATTAAACTCGTTTTTTCGCTCTCTTAAACATGGGACCTATCATATACACAAAAATTTAATTTCATGAAAGAACAAGTTATATTCTTTAACGATTTATGCACAAAACAACACAAAAACGGGATAAAATGTTATGTGTTTTGCTGCACATCAAATATCCCCACACTTGAACCTTTTTCGTCCCTGAAAAAGAAATCTACACAGGATCATAACCAAGTGAAAAACAACAAACTCCCTGATTATTTAACATTACTAAAGCACAAGAAACAGCTCGACATATTGACTGCGATTGCCGGTATTGTTGTCCACTTAAACCCAGCCACTAACCAATCAAGCCCCCAATTGCATTAAGCATTTTAAGTCTAAAAATCAAGGCTACACCTACCCCATCTCAGACAAAGAGAGCTAGAAGAACTAGAGTCGAAACAAACTGGTTCGACAAATCACCATAAGCTAAGGACACGTTGATGATACTAACTAGATGCACTCGGTGAAATTTGATGGATGAACGGTCCTGTGGAGGTCATACGAGCTATTCCTAAATATTATTGGACTTTGTCCTATAAATCCCTAATTTGATATTTATTTACTAAGAACCTTCGAGCCCCAATAGTGTATCCTCAGAGTCGCTATCCCCTTGGTAACACGTAAACTCTAAGTCCCGTCTAGTACGTGCATCTTTGGTCTCTTTTACTAACTTTGGAGAATGCTTCTTTGGCATTTTACAATACATAACTTTCTCACAATCATTTGCTTTTCTTAAACAACTTATGATAATACACAAAACTTTCAAAACATCTCTTTTTTTTCATCTTTTTTTTATATCACCCTAAAATATATAACTATTTCTAAGCTCGTAAAAAGATGGACATGTGGTGTGTGCTGGTTTTGAGTGCATCTAAGTATAACCATCTCAAAGTTTTCAGATTATGGTAATCCTCCGTAAGCATCGAAATTTGGTTTCACCGATTTTCAAATTATTATATGTATAAAAACTGCTAAAGAGGACTATCAAAGCTAGTTGGGTCTACCGACAAATCCCAAATCAGATATGCAAATCATCCCTTCTTTTATTATTATATTATATGTTTCAAAAGTTCCGAGAGTTCGTTAGCACATTGGTAATAATATCATTTCATGCTTAACATAGAACAATAACAATTTTCAATGGACAGTTTTTCTTTAAAACTCTTTTTTTAATATTAACTCCCAAGATTTTCAATATTCTTTTATTTTCATAAAAATTAAAACGTTAGTTCCCCATCCCCACATGTAAATTTCACATTGTTCTTTATATAATGCTAAATATATATGTTTCCCTTGTATATTTTATTTAATATTTTAATTGTTTTTGCTCGTTTTTAGTCGATATTTGTATACTACTAATGTTTTTTATGTTTGTAGGTTCCGGGATTTGATCGTGATGAAAAAGGGCCAAAAACAAGCTAAAACGAGCCGAAACGGAGATCCGGAACGCATCAGGAAGGAACCAGACAGAGAACCGATCAGACCGGCCCCCATGGAGAAGCACGCGGCGCTGCGCCTAGGGGAAAGGCTAAAATGCCTAGGCGCCGCGCCTAGGCACATCTGGGCTTTAATTATTTCGTTTTTGCTTCTTGTCGGGCCTAGTTTTCGCTATTTAAACGCGTTTAACTTAAACATGAGAAAACTTTAAGCCACCAGCCGATTTTGGGAGATTTTCGAGTTTCGAGTTTCGAGAAAACTTTTTGCTTCTTGGAGGATATTTTCGAGTTTCGTGGTGATTTTGAAGGCAAGAGGACAGCCGGTGAAGACTTATACGTTCACGTTTGGAGATTACGGGTTTTATCGCCTTTAATCCTTCGTTCTTTAGATTTTCACCATGTTTTTTTATTTATTTGTTTTGTTTGATTTAGACTTTAAGATGCTAGACTAAATTTCCTAAACTACCTAGGTCGTGATGAACCTTAGTTTGGTTTGATTTTTATTTGTTTTTTTGTTTCATTATGGATTTTATGTTCAAAGTAAGCGAATGAGTTTGATTTGATTGATGCGTGTGATTGCTTGGTTTTGTTTTTATTTGTTAATTGTTTCACATTGCCCTTGTTGATTGTTTCATATGATAGGGTTTTGTTAGGTCATTTACTGTGTGTTCTTGACTAGTTTGTGATTAATATCGATTAAAATCATAGAAACAATAAAATCAAGTAAATAGATAAAAGTGAGCTGCTAGTCTAAAAAGCTGTAAAGTGATAGGCTATTAATAGATCTTTGCTTGTCGGGATTGCTAGATTTAGTTCTTCGTAAGGAGTCCGTCTAGATTTGAGTGTCAGCTTAGTCTATTAAATTAATTGAGTCTGTTTTGCTATCTTTTGAATTCCGCGCTGTAAGGTAGATTTTTGTCATAAAAGATACTTAGACATTAGCGATTAAATAACTATAAGGAAGTTTAATATAAAACTGGTGAGTCTTAAAACTTGTTAGAAATCCATAGGCGTCTTCTTGAAGTTCAAGGGTCATGTTCGGGTTTTCTTTCAATGGTCTATTTTATGATCCCGGTTCCATACCTTGCGTTTTTCCATTTAAATTAATAACCGTAACTTTGGGGATTCTGGCCTGGGTAGATATTTTCATCATCTGAATTAATCTAAGTTTTCTAAATTGTTTATTAGTTAAATTAATTAGGTTTTAAGTTTTATTAATTAATTAATAAGTAATGATTATGTTTTATTATTATTTAAATAATTAGGGTTTGGTTTTTTATTATATTATTAGTTTAATTAAAGTAATCATTAGTTAATTATTATTAGAGTCTTAATTAATTAGTTTTAAAATCCCCCTCAAATATTATTAATAAATAGTCGTGTCTTGTAATTGAGTCTAATTTGCTAGTTTCGTAATTTAAAGAGTCTCGTGGGTTCAATATCCGGACTTACTTAGCTGTACTAGAGTCGATCGGTTCACTTGCCGGTTAGTAGTTTTAGTTAAGTTTAAGGGTCTAGAGTATTACTTAGTGTCTAGATTAGTATAATTTTAGTTATTTATTTTATAACTACTTTTAGCACATCAAGTTTTTAGCACCGTTGCCGGGGACTCTTGGCGATTGCGTTATTAGTTTTGATTGGACTTACTTGCTATATACGTGCTATTGTGTTTTTGCTTTTGAGTTTTTAGGGTTTTAGTTAATTAGCTTTTTAAGTGTTTATTTTTTTTATTGAGAGTCGTAGGTGTCTAATTGTCCGTGTCTCTTGCTTGTTTAGATTCTTGTAATTATGTGTGAAATTTGTAATGAACCTCACGTTACCATTAAATGTCCATATAACAGTAACATTAAATGTGATACATGTGGTGATCCTCATTTACACTATGATTGTCCATACAAGGGTTCTCGCTTTATTTGTTATAGATGCGCTGGTTGTTATATGACTCGTGCATGTCCATATAATCGTACTAACCCTTCTGTGCAGCTGGTACAAAATTTTTCACAGGGACCTTTTCCGTATTATTTTGATAATTCGTATCAGCAACCTCAGCAACACCAGGAGCAGTGTTATGATCAATTTTCTAATAGTCTTTCTGATGAGGATGTAGCTGCTATGGGTAGGATAGAAAAGATGTTGGTCCAATACATGGCTACAGATACCCAAAAGATGCTCGTTGAGCATGATACCATCTTCAAAAATCACCAGTATATTATTACAGATCTCCAACTTCAAGTAGAAGAAATTTCTAGGAGACTGGATGAAGGATGAAGAAGATGAAATGGAGAGGTTGAGGTCCTTGGAATATGTTGAGCACTCAGATGAGGAGATCATTCAAGTAACGGAAACAAAAATGGATGTTGAAGTCCCACCTCCGGTTTCACATGCTATTATTGATTTTTGGAGTGACTCTGATGACGAGATAAACGAAGAGGAGAGTGTGCAGCTGGATGAGCAACCGACACCTGGTTATAAGTATGATGCAGAAGGAAACTATTTGGGATACATGAATCGGTTAGGCGAGTTGTTCCCGACGTTTCCAGAAGAAGGGAAAGAGCCAATCATTGAATATGTAGATGAAGAAGAGGAGCTCATCCCGGATACGGAGACACGAGTGGCTGATGAAATCCCACCTCAGGTTTCACAGGTATGTGTTACTAATTGTACTGAGTTTTGTAGTGACTCCGATGATGATTGTGACGAGGAGGAGTGGGCTGCATATCTGAGATCAATTATGGTGAAACTTGTGTTTGAGGAAGAGATAGAATTGGGAGAGTCACTCGAGCTAATGTTTGGTGTTGAGGATATGGTTAAGGTTGATAATGAGCTTAATGAGGAAGATGAATTCTTGAATCTGGAGTTGGATGGATTGTCAGAGTATGACGAAGGGGTACATTGGATGTTGATGGGGATGTTGCATTTTTCGAGGCCCTACTTGTGGAGGACAGTGTAGATAGGGATGTGGTGTTAGAGGAAGAACACCATTGCCAACCTGTGGACTGTGTTTTGAATGCTGATCAGGAATCAAAACCACGGGAGAAGGTCGAGGATGAGAAATTACCTGAAAACCGAAGTTGCGTATACTTTAGAAGATGGTTTACGGGAGTGAAAAAGCCATTAAAAGTCAAACATAACCGTTCTTGTCGATACTTACAACGCATTCGGCTCTTGCCAGGTAAGTTTAAATATAGGTGGTCTGACCCGTTACTGATTTTTAATTCTAATTTAATATCTTACGGTTCAGTCATTGATATATTATTGTTTGATAAATTCTGGGTGGAACTAAATGGGTTAGATAGGGTCCAGATTAAGGAGAAACCTCCTGATTAAGTTCAAGTGTGGGGAGGTTCCGCGGAGTTTGTATAATTAATCGAGTCACTAACGTAGCTTTTTGTAGTTCTTTTTTGTTTTTGTATTTTTGAGTTTTGCTAGGTAAAAGAAAGATTGAGTGAACTAGAGAGATGATCCCCAATGAAGAGTATATTGCAAAAGATAAGTGTGGGGATGATGGAGCAGTTGAAACGTATACTTTATATTTAATATTTGCTGCTAATTATTCATGATTTATTTGTCGGTTGATGTGAAACACTTTAATTGCTTAATATCTATCATTATGATATGATACATTTTTAGATATGTTTGTTTTGTTTTGCCTCTTGCGTTCGTGTAAGAGAGAAGGAGTTACTATTTGTTGAGCACGTTCGTAGTTGGAGGGCATTCATGGAAGAAGACTTTGGCATCATATTTCATGCACATATTACCAGCTAAGTCTTTTCCTTTATCTAGTTTATTAATTTTTTTATTTTGCTTTCTGTTTTTAATTTTTAGTTTTTAATTTTTTGTAGTCCGACTTTATTTTAGTTTTATTTTTATTTTAAGTCGTCCTTATCCTTGCATTGAGGACAATGCAAAATTTAAGTGTGGGGATGGGATACATGTGTTTCAACTAATTTTAGTTTTGTTCTCGTTTTTGTACTTGAGTTTGATTTGAAAAAAAATTAAAAAATAAATAAAAAATAAAAAAAATGAAAAAGACAAAAATCTCCTCCAAGAACTCCCAAAATCGGCTGGTGTCTTAAGGTTATGTCAGGTTTAAGTTAAATGTGTTTAAATAGCGAAAACAAGGCCCGACAAGAAGCAAACACGAAAGTATTCTAGCCCAGCTGTGCCTAGGCGCCGCGCCTGGGCATTTTAGCCTTTCCCCTAGGCGCAGCGCGGCTTGCTCTTCTATGGGGGCCGGTCAGACCGGTTCTCTGTCCGGTTCCTTCCTGATGCGTTCCGGATCTCCGTTTCGGCTCGTTTTAGCTCATTTTTCGCCCTTTTTAATCACGATCAAATCCCGGAACCTACGAAATATAAAAACGTTAGTAGTATTCAAATCTCGACTAAAAACGAACAAAAACTATTAAAATATTAATTAAAATATACACGGGAAACATAAATATTTAGCATTATATCAGTCCTCAATGTGAGACAAGGAAAAGACAAAACTAAACATAAAGAAAAATAAAGTGGAACATACTCCCCTGGTATATGTGATCATGCAAGTGTGTTGTGAATCATGTTCCTCGCCATCCTATTCGAACGCAAGCTTAAAACTCCAGTGCTCTCTATCAAGCTATCACTAACGAACGAACGCGGCAATCCTTAAGCAAACCACATCCCCACACTTGTTTAAAACTCCAAGTCATCAACTGTCATCAACCAACCAAGGAATAACCTGCAAGTAAGAGAAGAAACACCCGGAAAAACTCGGAAATAAAAATAAAAATGAAAACAAAATAATAAGGAAAGATATTACTGGGTTGCCTCCCAGGAAGCGCTAAGTTTATTGAATAGTCTTCAGCCGGACTCGCTCCCGAAACCTCAATCAGGAGGCTTCTCCTTTATCCTCTTCCCATCGATGCTCCTCAACACTCTCCTTTTTCAATTGGTCGGGAAGAAACCAATTGCACAACTCTCATGGGCCTGACCATATGAATTAAACTCGGCCCACCAACTCTTGAATTCCCCCAAAAATGGTTTAATGATGTGAAACGGGTAAGTCAATCTCTTCATCACACTATGATTTCTTCGCCCAAAAATCTTCCTTCTAATTCTTTAGCCAAATTTTAAACCTTAACACGTCCCGAATGGAGATTGAGTACGGTTCGTGTTTTTGTTTTTCACAATCGAGGTGTACTGTCGGAAGAACTGAATCAACTACTACCTCATGGCTCTCTTCACAAGGCTCATTCTTGACCCACACACTTGGCTTGTTATACAATAGATCTTCAAGCAACTTTAAATCACCAAGTGGGTCAAACTCTCCTTCATCTATTATGGTAAAATCCATAAACTCATCACCAAACTCACCCTTGAACTCATCCTCCCAAGAACGAACAGTCTCTTCTACTCCCTGCTCCTCCATTCCGGTATCTTCAATCTCACCCAGGGATTCAAACAAAGGTGGATTCAAAGGTGGAATATATTCCAAATCATTTCTAATAGCAAACAATACATCATCCATTATTGCCTCCAATTATGGGGTGGGCTCTAATATATTCTCTGACAAATCTTTATACCCTAAGAAGTTCCCCATTTTATCATATGCAAATCGGTATGGAGAAGGCTTTGCCAAAAGTGATTCCTATGGAGCTTTCCGTGCCTCGATTTCTATATTTCTCCTCTCATATGCATCATTTACCCAGTGATTTCCACCATAAACTTTGCACCATGGTTCTCCAACTTGTAATCTGAACATTTTTCCTGTAAAGAACACTCAAAAGAAACGGATCACGAGCACCAGATAAAAATATATAAAATAGTTAAGAATAACAATAATAATAATAAAAATAAAACTAAACTTAAATTACAATAAACTAAAATAAACTATACTAATTAAAAATAACAAATCTAATCTAAATATAGATACGAAATACAAAGGCAAGTCCCTAACTCGAGTCGTTCTCAATGCGCCTCAACCGTGTCCCCGGCAACGGCGCCAAAAACTTGATGTTTGTATAATGATGCTCTTTCTAATAACTCACAACTAAGCTTTAAATTTATTATTACAAGACTCCTAAAGAAATCACACAAAACCGACAAGCGTACCAATCACTTAATAGTATATAACTGAGGAAGTCCGAGTATCGAATACTAGGACACGTGAAAACGTTTTTAATACATAACCCTAGCCAAGACTCACCTAAGAATATTTAAATGATTTTTATTAATTAACTACTTAATCTAACTTACTTTAACTAAATTAATTAACTAGACTTAACATAACTAGACTATCAAGACTTAACTAAACTCTTGATAAAACTTAGCGACTTAACTGCACTTGGAGAAAACCTCTACCTAGGTAAGAATCATATTGAAGGTATAATAAGATAATGGATTGAAGAATCTCACGACACCGGTTTCTAAGGATGACACAACTAAGGCTCACTCAAGAAAGCTAGATCACCTCTCGGTCTCACCAACAAACTCTAACTTACACTTAGTTGATTTTAAGAACAAACTGGGAAATGAGTTGTTAAAGTGTTCTGATGTCGACTCTCCTCTCGGTCTCACCAAAACACTAACCTAATGGAGACGAATACTACGCAACCAAGGATAGAGGAACAATTTAGTTTAACTTGAACTAGATCAACTAATCGCTCACAAACCCAAACCCGACAAGAACCGAACACGCTCTCGCGCGATCCTAATCCTAACAAGTAAAAGCTATGAAACGAGTTTACTTCTTATCACCTCTCGGTCTCTAACAAGGTGTTCAACCGCTGAATCTAGTCAATTAACATACCCACTTAAACCCTGCGGTTGTACTTCCCGCAAACAATCTCTTAACACAAAGTATAGAGTTCAAACAAGCTAAAATCAACCAAAACCGATTCAATCAATCAAAGCAAGAGGTATATGAGTATAATTAATAAAAACAAATCCACTAACCACAACCTAATTCAATGTTAAACCAAACTATTCATTAACAAATCAAGTCATGATGATCAACAATCCATATTACTCACTAAAACCTAACAATAATCATCTAACCTAGATAGAACTAACAAGTTTAGCCAATAATAATCAATGAACAGTAGATAAAATAGATATAAATGATAAGCATGTTCATTAGAATCTGATTACAAAAGGTTTGAATGTTTAAAAAACCAAAAACGAACTTACAAACGTTAAAATAGTCAAAACCGACAACCGAAGGATAAAAGATAGAACCGTAAGCTTGTCCTCCTTGTTTTCTCCTATAGAGCAGGTGTGAGATGGCTGGAATCAAGAATAAAATCGTTCATAGGGTTTTAGGCTTTATATATATGTTTAAACACCTCATTCCTAATATAAAATAGGTTAAAACAAGCCCACAAGGCCCACTAGAAGACAAAATAGATGGGGTAGCTGATTCCTGAACATTCTTGTCAGCCTTGGGGACATGTGGGATGTCGCATATATTAGGAATAGATGCCTCACCTGGTCTCGTAGCGCGACCAGGTCCTGGGTGCTCATTTCTACGTTTTTTGACTCGTTTATCTTCAAACGCGCATACCAGCTTCATCCGAATCCCGTTTGAGCTGATTCTTTCTTCATTAAACTCATTTTTTCGCTCTCTTCAACATGGGACCTATCATATACACAAAAATTTAATTTCATGAAAGAACAAGTTATATTCTTTAACGATTTACGCACAAAACAACACAAAAATAGGATAAAATGTTATGTGTTTTGCAACACATCACATCGAGGTTGCATGGATTGGGTTGGACAGAATACAGGACTTCAAGGTTGTTTTCCTATATGGGGCATTCCATAACGAGGTGAACCTTCACTTACACAAGCATAAGGACTCCACCTACACCTCGAACTCATATGGGAGAGGATCATGCCCCCTCGGACTCCAGAAGCTGAGAATCCGATGGCTGTAGATTTAGATATGGAATCCGATGGTAGGACTTAGCTAGTAATAATTTGTAATTAGTTTTTTATATTAATGTAATGTAATTTAAGTATTAACTATAAATGAAATTAATATATTTTGGTTTTAGCGTATTTAAAGTAATTTAATGCAGTTTTTTTATTTTAATTAACTTTAAAATAGATGCTAGTGTGAGTGAATAACAAAATATATTTTACAATATATAGACATAAAATTTAATTTTTGGTAGTTGAAACAATAATTTAATGTTGTTAAGTTGATTTGTAGCATATCTCGTAAGATATAGTTTATTTAAAGCATACTACAAGCATGAGATGTAGTTTTTTATTTTATTTTAATTAACTTTAATGTAGGCTATCGTTACATAAATATATTTCCAAGATTTTTGACAGGTAGTATAAATGCAACTAATTTCAAAAATTAATTAGCTTGTGAGCTTTTCCAAAGTGTGTGGAAACCATTTTGACAGGTAGTATGCAGTTACTCAACAACCAACTTTAAAACAACTGAGACTTTAATGACTTCTATAAAACTGTTGACTGAAATTTATTAGGCTTATATATGATATGTGAATTCCAAACTTGGCCAAGCAGAAAACATCTAAGGTTTCCACAAATCTTAAACTTCCCAAAAATCTTAAATTTTGATAAAATCCCTTCCAAAACTTGACGCCATCACCAGATCTTAAATTAGGTAACTAGTGATGTGAAATTTATTATGTATAAACTAATACTTCTTTATTTATTATCAAAAATAAAATGCCACCAAGGACTAGGAAAGGCACCGCCGGAGGTTCTGGTTTACCCACAACGTCCGAGGAATTAGCACAATTAATTGCACAACATGTTAATACGGCTATGGAACAGCATAATGTTGACCGAAATACTGACCGCAACCGAGGTAGAAACACGGGAAATGAAACCAGGAACGGTACCTCGATGGGTACTGGTACTAGAACTGCTACGGGTAACCCCTCAGGTAGAAAAAGGACTGAAATAACTTTATGATTGATTCTATTTAAACTGTTATTAGTTAATAATCAGTTTTGATTATGATAACTATGTAACAGGGAGTCAATTACCTGGATGTGGTCCTAAAACTTTTACGGGAGCCGAAGGTCCTTTAGCGATTGTAAGGTGGATCGAAAAGATGGAATCTGTGATGAAGATTAGTAACTATTCTCCAGCAAAAGAATCAAATACGGTGTTTGTTCTTTCCAAGATGAGGCTTTAGAATCATGGAATTCTTTAATCCAGAATATGGGAGAGGAAGCGGCATACGGTTTATCTTGGGAACAGTTAAAGGATATGTTGTTACAAGAGTATTGTCCTAGAAATGAGCTTCAGAAGATTGAATATGATTTCTAGCATTTAACCATGGAGGGAAATGGCGTTAATACTTACACGTCACGATTTAATGCGCTCGCTAGACTGGTACCTCGTTTGGTTACTCGGAATATGTTCGAATCGAGAGATACATATGGGGTTTAGCACCAGAGATTAGAGAGATGGTGACTTCCTCTAATCCTGATACGATTTTGTCTGCTCGTGCTTTAGCAAAAACCCTCACTGACGATGCGGTTAGCAATGGCATTTTGGTTAAAAAGGATGCCGGAAAGGAAACTACTGGAGATGGAGGGGAATTAGAGAAAAAGGTTGTCGATGTTGGAAATAACAAAAGGAAATGGATGGGTAACTCAGGAGGCCAATTTAAGAAGGGAAGGAATCAAGGATCAGGCCGCTTGTTTGTCGCTAACTCTAGAAACCCTAATCAAACTCCTCGATGTAACACTTGCGGTAGAAGTCATACTGGTTCATGCAAAAGATGTCACCCATGTAACCGATTTGGACACTTGATCCAGGATTGTTATGTCCCATCAATAGATCACAGTATGAGGAAATGTTATGAATGTGGGATTGAAGGACACTATAGGAATGAATGTCCAAAGTTTAAAGGACATACTACAAAAGGGAAAGCATTTGAGATGAACGCAAAGAAGGACGTAAGGACTCATCTGTAGTAACTGGTACATTTCTGGTTAATAACCACTATGCATATGTTCTTTTCGACACGGGTGCTGATTTGAGTTTTGTCTGTAAACAATTTGAACAATTACTTGACATTAAACCCAGTAAATTAGAAAACAAATATTCCATATAATTAGCCAACGTGAAACTTATAAAAATCAGAGAAATCATTCATGGTTGTACCATTCAACTGGAAAATTGAAAATTCGAGATCGACCTTTAGCCAGTTGAATTAGGCGCTTTCACATCGTTGTAGGAATGGACTGGTTCTCTTGAAATCAGGCTGAAATTGTCTGTTCCGTGAAATTAGTTCGAATACCCACTTATAATGGTGAAATTTTATCAATCCGTGGCGATCAAAGAAACGTAGATTTAAAGTTTGTCAATGTAATGAAAGCCGGAAGATGTTACGAAAAGGATACCCCACTTTCTTAGCCAATGTAGTTGACACCAAATCCAAGGAGCGTAAATTCGAAGACATTCCAGTTGTTCGAGATTTCCCAGAAGTATTGTATTTCCCGATGATTTTCCTGGATTACCTCCAGAAAGACTAGTGGAGTTTAGGATAGATCTTGTTCAAGATGCTGCACCGGTAGCCAAATCTCCGTACAGATTAGCACATTCAGAAATGCAAGAATTGTCCAACCAACTTCGAGAATTACTAGATAAAGGCTTTATTAGACCTAGCTTCTCACCCTGGGGAGCTCCAGTACTGTTCGTCTACAAGAAGGATGGATCATTCCGAATTTATATCGATTACCGGGAGCTGAACAAACTAACTATTGTGAATCGGTACCCACTACCGAGGATTGATGATCTGTTTGATCAGTTGCAAGGATCCAACTATTATTCAAAAAATGAATTACATTCCGGATGCCATCAACTCAGGGAATAATGGTCTTTTTATTATAAAATGAGTTGATAATGTTTTGCAGGAAAACCAGCTGTTTTAAAGTATGTTGAATTAGAAGCAGAAGAACAATATAAACGAATAGAGGTTGTGTAAGAAACAAAACCATCAGACGAAGAAATGAAGACTGTCACCGATGGCCGGTTTAGGCGGTTTCGAACCAAACCATGAACACCCCTAGACAATATGATGATGTATTTTATATTTGTTGCTTATTTGGTTTCAGCATCACACTTGATGTTTGAATGTGTGTATTTAGTTAATGTCTGTTTGAACTTAACCAAATGAAATAGACCTGCACTTCTATTGAACTTGACACCAATTGACCAAAATAGCCAGAAGATTAAATGAATTCAACAAACCAGCCTGTATAAGTAGTAATAGTATTAAAAACAACCAATATTTCTTTAGTTTGAATTAATAGGTACAAAGTAAAGAATGGTGATATCATGTATCACAACTAAAATTTAACATTACTGACATCTAACTAGGCGAACAAACTATTGTATCAATGTATACAACTTTTGGGTTTGAAAATAAAATGTTGGTCGACAACCTCGACATCAGTGTCCATCGCCATAATATGTCTCCTGGAAACCTCAGTTACTGTAACCAGCATTTCTTTGCAGGTGCTCTGTAAAAACAGAACTTATTGCACATCTTCTCTGATGATCAACGACCTCACCAGCAGTCTTGTAACAATAGAAAGAACTGCCGGTTTTGAAACAGCAATTCTATGCAGGGTTCAATCTCCATTACGAAGAGTTGTAGGCTTTTCCCCGGGCCTCCAGTAATCATCCGGGGACTCATTACAAAGCAGTTGATTTGGTTGTACACGTGGAAATCTATTACCCTCATGAAGGAAAGCTACCATACAAAATTCCTCATCGCCCTCGTTATACGAACGTCTATAATTCTTGGGTGAAGTCATGAGGAAAACATGCTTTTTTCTATCCAGCTGATCTTGAACATAAAACAACTGGCGTGCTTGCGAGGCCAATATGAACGGATCATCCTTGTGGCCAAATTTGGTTAGGTTGACTGACGTGTAACCAAGAATATCATGTTTGACATGTTTACGGTCAACCCATCGACACGTGAAGACCGGAATTCTTTTAGTGTGATAATCTAGGACCCATATCTCTTGCAACACCCCAAAATAAAAGTTTTATCCTTAGGTCACCACGACTTTTTTGATGTACATGTCATCCGGCTCTACACCAACCCCGCTGTTCTAGTAAACTCTACCATTATTAGATTTTGTACGGAATTTAAAATCGTTGATGTCATATGACTCGTATTTGTATACGTTGCGGTGTGCTCCGTGTGCAATCCACTTTACGGTTTCCGATATAGAACCTAGGGAGACTGCTAGCTCTCTTTCGACCTGAATTTCATTACAAGGATTAGATTCACTTACATTGCAGAAACTATAAAAGATTATTTAAAAATTATTGAAGACTAAATAAATTGATCTACCTTGTCGCGTAACTAGTCACTAAACTTTAAGGTATGCTCCTTCTCCAGCAATGCTTGTCGTTTACCAGACATTTGGTTTTTCAAAGAGGTCTTGTGTTGTCTGCACGTAGGAGTATAATATATTGTGAATTAATATATATATATATATATATATTAATTTAGAGTATATATATATATGTCAGTAATACTTACTCGATATACGACACTATTTCGGGCGTATTTTGCAGCACATAGAAATGTGCTCTCTTGAAGAGATTTGGAGAAACTTCAACTGATTTGGCGCCGGTGACAGGAATTGTCTCCCCATTATCATCATGCTTATTATGGGGAATACCAACAGTACTCTTGATGCTTTTTTGGTATTCGATGAGAAACTCGATTGTTTCTTCCGCAATGTTCTCCTCTGCAATGCACCCTTTTGGATAAGTTTTGTTTCGCACATGCCCTTTGATAACATTCATACACCTTTTAAAGGGATACATCCAACAAAAGCATGGTGGCCCACATAATTTTATCTCTCTGACAAGGTGCACGGTTAAGTGAACCACGACACCAAAAATGATGGAGGAAAGTACTTCTCCAGCATGCACAATGTAACTATTTGCTCTTCCTGCAACTTATCAAGATCTTCTACAATGATTTCTTGCTACACATTGCCTTGAAAAAAAAAACAAAGCCTGATTATAGCATTTCTCATTGGTTCTGGCATGATGGACCGTATTGCAAGGGGCAGAAACTGTTGCATAAGCATGTGATAATCATGTGATTTGAGGCGTTGTAGCTTCTTTTCTTTAAGATTCACCAAACTAGAGAAGTTATAACAATACCCTAGTGGAACCTTCAGTTTATACAATGTTTCAAGAAACATGTCTTTTTCTTGTGCTAATAATGTGAAGCATACTGCAGGCAGTTCTGTATTGTTGCCTTTTGATTTCGGTTGCAACTTCTTGATAATCCCTAAAAACTCCAAATCATTTTTGGCTGTCAATCTGTCTTTTGTCCTACTGATATAATGCTAAATGTTTATGTTTCCCGTGTATATTTTATTTAATATTTTAATTGTTTTTGTCAAGATTTGTATACTACTAACACTTTTATGTTTCGTAGGTTCCGGGAGTTGATCATGATAAAAAAGGATGAAAAACGAGCTAAAATGAGCTGAAACGGAGATCCGGAACGCGTCAGGAAAGAATCAGAACAGAGAACCGGTCAGACCGGCCCCATTGGTGGAGCACGCCGCGCCGCGCGACCGTGGAGGCCAAAGCCCGTCACGTGGCGCCTAGGGGCTGCTGGGTGGATTTTATTTCGTTTTTGCTTCGAGTTGTGCCTTGTTTTGGGTATTTAAACACATTTAACTTAAACCTGAACATAACTTGAAGCCACCAGACGAAATTGGGAGTTCTTGGAGCTATCTTTCGAGTTACATGGTGATTTAGAAGGCAAGAAGACAGCCGGTGAAGAGCTACACGTTCACGTTTGAAGTTTGTGGGTTTTATCATCTTCGATTCCCCGTTCTTTATATTTTCACCATGTTTTCAGTATTACTTGTTTTATTTGATTTAGACTTTATGATGCTAGGTTAAATTTCATAAACTACCTAGGTCGTGATGAACCATTGTTTAGTTTGATTTTGTTTGGATTTCGTTTCATTATGGATTTTATGTTCTAAGTAAACTATTGAGTTTTGATTTAATTAATGCGTATGATTGCTTGGTTTTGTTTACTTGGATTTATTGTTTCACATTGCCCTTGTTGATTGTTTCATAGGATAGGGTTTTGTTAGGTCATTTACTGTGTGTTCTTGACTAGTTTGTGATTAATATCGATTAAAATCATAGAAACAATAAAATCAATTAAACATATAAAAGTGAGTTGGTAGTCTAAAAAGCTGTAAGGTGATAGGCTATTGATAGATCTTTGCTTGTCGGGATTGCTAGATTTAGTTCTTCGTAAGGAGTCCGTTTAGGTTTGATTGTCAGCTTAGTCTATTAAGTTAATTGAGTCTGCTTTGCTATCTTTGAATTCCGCGCTGTAAGGTAGGTTTTCATCATAAAAGATACTTAGACATAAGTTATTAAATAACCGTAAGGAAGTTTAATTCATAAAACTGGTGAGTCTTAAAACGTTAGAAATCCATATGTGTCTTCTTGAAGTTCAAGGGTCATGTTCGGGTTTTCTGTCAAGGGTCTATTTTATGATCCCAGTTCCATAACTTGCTTTTTTCCATTTAATTAATTACCGTAACTTTGAGGATTCTGGCCTGTGTAGTTATCTTTGTCATCCGAATTAATCTAAGTTTTCTTAATTGTTTTCTTTAGTTTAATTAATTAGGTTAAAGTTTTATAATAAATTAGTTAATTAAGTAGTAATGATTATGTTTTATTATTATTATTATTATTATTATTATTATTATTATTATTATTATTATTATTATTATTATTATATTTAGGGTTAGGGTTTTATATTTTATTAATTAGTTTAATATTAGTTTAGTTAAAGTAATCATTAGTTAATTATTTAGAGTTTTAATTATTAGTATTAAATCCCCCCTCAAATATTATTAATAAATAGTCGTGTCTTGTAGTTGAGTCTTGTTTGCTAATTTCGTAATTTAAAGAGTCTTGTGGGTTTGATATCTGGACTTACTTAGCTGGACTAGAGTCGATCGGTTCACTTGCCGGTTAGTAGTTTAAGTTAGGTTTAAGGGTCTAGAGTATTGCTTAGTGTCTAGATTAGTATAATTTTAGTTAATAATTATTTGACTACTTTTAGCATATCACCTAACGGGAATGTTCAACAACGTCCCGACAATACTCTTTGCCACATTCTTTTCAACAAGCATCAAATCAATACAATATTGGACGGGTAAATGCTTCCAATAGCTGAGCCGTTGGTACCATATGTTGAACTTCTTACAATATGGCTGTGGCGTTGTGTTATCCTTTTTTCTCTTACTCCCACTTATAGATTCTGTTCCCTTTCCCCATTCATTCTTAATGTTTTTAACCTTGTCGTATATCTCTTCCCCTGTCATTGTCTCTTTAGCGGTTCTCATTTCTTCTTTACCGTTGAACATCTTTGTTTTTTTTCTGAAAGGGTGGTCATGTGATGGATACCATTTGTGGGCAGCATAACTCTGCTTCTTTGTGTGATAAAGTCGAACACACTGAGTGTCGCCCCAACACACTACACAACCTTTGAATCCACTGTAAGGGAAACCACATAGTGTACCAAGAGCAGGGTAATCATTAATCGTCCATAACACAACTACACGTAGTGTAACCATTTCTTGTTTATATGCATCATATGTTGGATCCCCGACCTCAAATAAAGATACTAGATCGTCAATTAAAGGCTGTAAAACACATCAATATTGTTTCCAGGCACTCCGGATATTAATAAGGAAAACATGATGAACTTTCTTTTCATACACATCCATGGTGGAAGGTTGTAAATGACTGCTAAAACAGGCGAGACACCATGGTTTCTGTTGCCTCTATGTACGTCGACCCCACCAGTGCAAATCCCTAGACGAAGATTTCTTGGATCGCTTCTGATGGTATCGGAGTACCTGTCATCTATGGCTTTCCATGCTGGTGAATCTGATGGGTGGCGTAAAACACCGGGTTTATTGGTTCTCTTTGCGTGCCATGTTAAATTCTCTGTTGTGGTCTTTGACTGAAAGAGGCGCTTGAATCGTGGAATAATAGGAAAGTACCACAGTACCTTAGCGGGTGTGTTTATCTAAGTTTTGTTAGTCTTCTCATCCACCTTCCACCTAGACTTGTTACAAACTGGACATGCTTCCAAATCCTTGTAATCCTTATAGTAAATAATGCAGTCATTGATACACACATGTATCTTTTCGTATCATGAGCCCATTGCCTTCGTCATCATTTTGCCTTCATACATATTATTAACCATTGCGTTATCTGCAGGTAGCATATTTTTCAACAATTTCAGAAGTTCATCAAAGAACTTATGAGATACCCCGTGCTTGCTCTTCAAGTTGAGTAGTTGTACTAATGCAGACAACTTGGTGAAGTCAGGGCATCCATTATACAGGGGCTTCTCAGCGTCAACAAGTAGTTGTAGAAACTGTTGATACTTCTTGTCGCCTTTGAAATTGTCTTTTGTAGCATTTACCATTTCTACAGTTTCACAGGCATCTGTTGGAATGTTGGTGTCAACAAACCCAATATTATTATCATAATTAGTTGGAATGTTAGTGCAGGCAAACCCAATATTATTAACATTAGTTTGAATGTTGGTGTCGGCTTCTCCATGTTTTATCCAAGTAGTATATTTCTTATCAATTGCAAACCTGTACAAGTGATGTTCTACATCGTCTACACTAAGAGATACGTGGTTCACACACCGAACACATGGACATGAAATAGAAATTGGTGGTGATGTCTCATTGCAATTACGAACTGCATAATCTAGAAATGCCTTAACACTATCTTTATATGTGTGACACCCCGACCAAAGGCGGATTATACATCGGGGCGCCACATATTGTTACATTACTCGTGACACTATTTGGGTGTCAATATTTAATAAATACATTCATTCGCGCACGCGCAAAGTAAACACAAGATAACATAAAGCAACATAATTCATTATATTATAAGGCAAAATATTCGAACAACAATAACTTGTCTTGATACATTTTAGTCTAGGTCCAAAAGTAAAAACGTCCTACGTGTCCACAAGCTCCAAATGTAGCTACAGCAAACCTGAACATGTGTTAAAATAAAACGTCAAACACTTGCGTGTTGGTGAGAAATCAAGTTTAATACAATACATAGATAACAATAAATCTGCGCGCAACACGTGTATGTCTGGTGTTTAACAAGGGTGCAATCAGATTGTGATCAAGCCT
Organism: Bidens hawaiensis; assembly: GCF_021521415.1. Lineage (NCBI taxonomy): Eukaryota > Viridiplantae > Streptophyta > Magnoliopsida > Asterales > Asteraceae > Bidens > Bidens hawaiensis. The sequence goes on along the minus strand of NW_027501210.1, from coordinate 22,220 downwards.
AAATAGATCATAGCTCATAGTTCATAGTTCAATCCGTGCTCCCAATTGAGCACAAAAACAAGAAAACATCTGTGCAAGTGTAAACAAAGAAAACCGTAAACGATAGGTCTCCCGTGTTCATCTAATGGATCCATGAAAACTTCGGAATAGGCCGAACAAAGCGGTTAATGATACACACATACAAATAAACAGCCAAGTAAACGTCCTCAACACATGGGTTACTGCGCGACTAAAGTTCATAAATAAGTTTAAGACTCTAAGTTTGTATGAACACATGAACATCCCAAAACATTAAAAATAAAAAGGGGTTAGGTACGAGATTACTCACTTGATGAACGATGCGGTGTAAGATAAAGCAAGAACCAACTTTAAACAAGCACAAGTTAACCTATAATTAAAGATTATTGTTTTAATGGTTTGATTTAAGTCTTGACTATAAGTTAGCACAATTAATAAGTAACTTAAACAAATTATTATATATTATAGATTACCGGAAAACAGGGCAGAACAGGAGAGAGGACGGAGGCAGAGAGAGAAGGCGGCAGAGGGAGAACAACGGCAAGGAGCAAAGGAAGAGAGAACAGGAGAGTTTAGGTGTTTTGTGTGTATAGTGTTAGGAAAATAACATTATTATTTATAGGGAAACCCTAGGGAACACAATCCCTAGAAAAGGGGAAAAGATCTCAAAAAGCAAAAGATATGGCAGCTGCAGGAAATAAGGAAAAGCTGACAGGTAACAGTAAACAGGCATGGGAGGGTCAGATAAAGGTACTGGTCAAGCATGGAAAAGCAGATCTCAAAAGATAATGTCAGTCACTTTTTCTGTCAACCAATGGGGTTGGTGCGCATGCTGCGCCGAAAGTAACTTTTCAGACATAAGGCAGGTTAGGTCAACAGCACAGAAGATAAGACATCACAAGAGCAAACGGCTAGATTAAACAGAAGAAAACTCAAAGGGTTTAGCGCGAGAAGGCTCGAGCGCACGCGCGAGGGCGAAGGCTGACAGAGCAAACCTTAGCGCGCCGCGGGAAGAACTATTATCCTTAGCGCGCCGCGGGAAGAATTACCATTCATAGCGCGCCGCGGGAAGAACTTCCGTTCTTAGCGCGTCGCGAGAAGAACTACAATTCTTAGCGCGTCGCGGGAAGAACTACCGTTCTTAGCGCGCTGCGAGAAGAACTACAATTCTTAGCACGCTGCGGGAAGAACTACAATTCTTAGCGCGCTGCGAGAACAGTTCGCCTCGCGTATGCAGGAACAACTGGTCTTCGCGCAGGCTTCCTTGTAAGGAGTCTGGCGCGTGGAGCTGCGCAGACAACCTTAGGCGGGAAGGAACAAAGGACAAGCAAAGAGTTAAGAGAAAAAGGAGGTTCAAGGCGTAAGGGCGGAACGACGACAAGAGAGAGAAAGAGGCGGGACGGCAACAAGAGGGAAAAGAAGGCGGAAAGAGAGAAGAAGAGGGACGGGACGGCGGGAAGGAAAAGAGAGGAAGAGGCGGGAAGGAAAACATTATTATTAAAAATAAAGTATAAGTATAAATAAATATTAAATCATAAAAGAAGGAGCTCGGATAAGGGAAACGGGTACCTGGGTCGGGTCGGATCGGGGCAGATGTCACAATATGCTTTAATACACCTGTCGCCTACTGACTTCCAAGACTTATCCATCTTCCAAGAATTTTTTTATTAATTGTCATCAATGATATATATATATATACACACTAATTAACGTCAAAAAATGTAACTATAATTTTATCATTTATGACATTAAAAGCAAAAATATTTTGTACTCACCTGAGATTAATTAAGCTTTTTGGCAGAAACTAATTGATGAAAGTTCATTAAATACACTAGCAGAATTATAAGGGTTTGGTGAGATTGTGAGATTTTATTTGGTCAATTAATTGATTTGGGAGTCTTCCTTATAAGGTAATTCGATTAATGAGCAGGCAAAAATGAAAATTTTAAACATCGAAATTTCGTTATAAAAATATTAGAAGAGGTTCTATTATGTTCTCAAACGTCGCTGGTTCGAAACTCAGGAACATAGTTTTATTAAATTTTTATATTAACCTTTTTTTAATGAAATAAATACACTGTGTACGGTCAAATATCCCATTTTGAAAACACTCAAACTAAACTACTCATTAAAAGGCATTTTACTCAGATTACATAAAAATACATCATAATAGCTGGTCTGAGATCATAAAAAAGTTTCTTAGCTTTTACTCAGATTACAAAACTAATTAAAAGCCATAAAAACAACAAGAAGCAAATAAAATACAATTTCTTCACTTTTTTTTTCTGATTCAATCTGTGAAGCAACACTCCTTACATGTTGATCCTCTAATGATTTATTTGCCCTTATCAAGATAGGAATTAAGTCTGTACATTTTTTTCACACATCAGATCTTGTGGACGAACAACAATCAGACCATATAAAGAAATCACATTTTTCCCTTAATTAAAAAATATAGAGTCTAGGGTCAACAATCAACATAAAGACGGGATGAATTCCAAGTTTATTTTCAATTTCACTAACCTGAGATGCACAATTGTAGAACCTCCGACCTGGATTTTTGGTGGTCCTTGATGTTCTTAGAATGGCTTCTTGACCACAAAAACAATAAACCCGAGATCTATTGCTTCTGTTACTAGATGTTGTGGTCCGCGATGAGATTTCTTCCATGAAGATCGATTGCTTCTACAAGTGGTTTTTTAAGTGTTTTATTTTAGTGTTTATGGGGGTGAAAAAGGAGTTCTTAATGAAAACAAATATATATATATATATATATATATATATATATATATATATATGGGTAGGTAAAAATAAATAAAGATATTTTTCTAGGAAGAGTAACAATAGATCTAAACCTTGCTCGATAAAGGCACATGTTGCAAACCTTGCTCGGAAAAGTATATTCACAAAGCTTGTTTTTCAAAATGTCCAATAGTTTCCTAGGATCTAGGATTTAGGCTACATAGTTTCTAATGCATGTATGGATTAGCAGCTGCATTAATGAAGGCAGCCGAATTTTACAAATTCGGTCAGTCGCACGACAAACACGACTTTGAATTGATGGGATTCTTGAATTCAAGTTGGAGTTCCCAACAAATTTACTTAACTTTTCAAGCTGAAAGTACTTACCAAGAAGAAGATTTTCAAATTACTAGGTAATTGATGCTTTTTAGTTTGAATTAAGCAGATTTATAATATTGATTTGATTCGTTCTTTTGTTGATAAATAATTTGTTCAATATTTTGAAGTCTTTTTGGGCCGGTTCTAGGTTTGAGGATCCCATATCTACAAAATCGGACGTTTGGGTTCGTCAGAGTTAGGCTCCCGAAGACTGTTAAAGCGATCGTTGCTATAGGTAACCCACACTCTGTTAGTGATTCACGTGTGCATATTAAACCATAATGCCATATAAAGAGAAGGGAAAAATTACCAAGCAAGTATGAATATTTTTTTTTATAAATTTTTTAATGTTTTTTTATTAATTTGTAAATAAGTTGCATATTTTTATGCAGGAAGCATCAACATCAGATTGAAATAAAGGATTTTTCTTGTTGTTTGAGTCCAAAAGCACTTAATTCTGCAGCACCTTTTGATCACTTACCATTTGGTAAGTACAAACATATCCATTTTGATAGTTTTGACTCATTTTTTGAAAATTTGAGTGTTTTATTTTCAGTTGTACCGTTACAGGTGCCGAATGTTTAATTACGAGTCGAGGATAAGAAGAACGTTATAGGAACAAGAACCACAACAGGCGATTGAAATCTAAGATAGAATATTGATGAATCTGCATCTAACCGACATTAAAAGCCATCAAGTTTTATGCTTAATTAAGGTACTATAATGTTTAATTTGTTTGCCATCATGTTCAAATTTGTTTAACAAAAGCTGTATTTAGTAACGTTAATCTTTTAATTCAGTGAATTGGCATTGTATCCTTTCCGCTTTTGATTTATTTTTCAATTGTTTGCTTATTCATATTCACCAACATATTTTCTGAAATTATATTAATATATGTGTTTTGCAGCTATGGGACATCGGCATGCACTTGGCCCAGTTTTAACATTCCAGATGCATGAATATCTATGACATAAGGTATATACATCCAACTTTTAGGCAAGTTTTATTTATTTTTTAATTATTTTGCATTGATGTCTTTTATCATCAAAATTTCTTTTCCAGTTGTATGATCTATAGGAAAACGTACCAATCACCATAAATCTGAATGATGTTTTGTTGATTTATGCTCCTTAACAATATAAATGAATGGTCAACGAACCAACATCACTGAATTTGATGGTTTAAAACTTACATATTAAAAGGTGTTGGTTTGGTTCGTGTCAAAACCGACTGTTTTAAAAAGGAAGCGGTTTGTCAACATAAACTTGCTTTATTGCCACTATGTAGGTAGGAGTGTGTTTGTTCTGTTATGGACTAACCGCACCAAAAACCAAATTATTCGGTTTTTACTTTTTGTAAATATGTTTGGTGTCATTTTTTTGGTTTTCAGTTTTTATAATGAGTTTGGTTTGGTTTGTCTTACCATTTAGGCTTTGGACCGAAGAAAAGAACCCAAATTAATGACCGTGTAGGTATACTTTAACCATATTTATGATTTTAAAGACATTCATATATTTTATCGTTTTCTTTTTCTTCAAATTTTTAAACGAACCGAATAAACATCAACAATGCATATTCGTGTTCGTTTGTCATTCTGTATGGTTAGGATTACTACAAACCAAATGAATCTAATATTGGTTAAAATAACAGGGCAAAAGTATTGTTTTTAGGTTAATTTTCATGATGGGTCCGAGTTCTTTTTTAGTCAGATTTTCATGATTAGTTTTCGGTTCGGATTTTTGAAATCTTTGGGATGAAAAATGACACAGTATGATGAAGGTGGGCATGATATTTTTAGTCAGATTACATCTTTTGGCCTAAAAATATTTCGGCTACGCTATTTACTACAGGGTCGTTTTATTTTTTTTGTTCGATTGAATTTTTTTAGAGATGAATACACGTGAAACTGAATTGGAAATTCTTTTTTTGAGAAAACAAAACTAAACCCAAACTAAACCTGATTATTGGATGAAAATTTCCGTTTGAGTAAAACCTGTAAGCTGTTACATTAATATTTTTGAACCATTAGAGATAACTCATAACCCATATTGACCCATTCATAATAGTATAATCATATTCTCTGCAGACTGAAATCTTTGATGACTTCTATGAAGTCTGTAAATGATTGGAGTTTGGTTGAAATTTTCAGTTTCCTGTTCTTGGAGAGGTAAGTTTATTTATTAATTTAAACACTTAGTTTTGCATTTTATAGTTTGTTATGGTATTAGATTGTTTAATAAGGTTTGCATTTTCTTATTTTTGTCCTATTTATAAGCCTGAGATAAACAAAATTAGTTGGACGTTTACTGCTGCGAGGCCTCGATGGTTCTTGCTCTGGAATGCTAAGATCACCACAGAGACTATGTGTATTAGTTACTTGGCTCAGGTTTGTTTCTTTGTTTTAATAGGTTTCTGGTAGTGCTTACCAAATACCTTTGGCTTGTAATATGCAGTTGTTTTAGGAAAAAGTGATGTTTAAAGATGTACACGTAGCCGAAATAACCAAACTGTAACCAGAATGCCCGATGTAGCTGAACTGAAATAAATAAACCAAATAATAAACTAATAGTTTAGGAAAAAGTGCTGTTTAAAGATGTCACGTAGCCGAAATAACCAAACCGTAACCAGAATGCCTGATGTAGCTGAACTAAAATACATAAACTAAATAATAAACTATTAGTTTGGTTTTTTTTTTCTTAAAAAAATAATTGTTGGTTCAGTTTGACATATTTCGGGCTGGTTTCGGTTGCTATCAACCATGTTGAGTCAAGATTTGACCTAGGGAAGATATTTGGAAGACTGGAATCTTCTCAACCTCCTCAGAATCCGCTAAGTATGGAATCGGGCACATCTTAGACATCCGAGCAAACTTTTACTTAGCCGGGTACGATATTTTGCCTATCGGGCAAGGTTATCTTTTAGAATTCTTCTTAAGTAATTATCCGCGTAGGGTTCACTAATTAGTGTATTACTGAGTAAGGTCTGCTAGTTAGTATATTTCTGGGCAAGGATCACCTTGTCTAGCAAGTTAGTTCTTCATAGCCGAGTAAGGTTTATCTCCGAGTAACCTCTTGGCTAACCAAGCTCAAGAAACCAGGTGATTGGAAGACCGGGCAAGGTATTGATAATAATGATTGGTCCAGGCAAGCTTGATGAATATTGATATATCTTAAGTATCATCGGGCACAGTTCAACTCAAGCAAGGAACAGTGCTACCCAGCACACTTTGATAATAATTTATTTTGTTGCAAAGGAGTTGAAGGGACCATTGAATAACAAGGTTGCTCGTAAGAATTTGTCGGGCAAATTCTGGCTAAGTCAAGAAGATTGAAGTCTACCCGGTGAGTATTTTACTTGTTAAAATACTCTTATAGTAAAGTATACCCGTAAACTGATCCAAACACACTTCTATGTTACCAAGTCTTGAAGGGTGGCAGAGTACACAGTGTACTTGGGAAATGAATATTGCTACAAAGCATACCCGGAAGACTTGTTTTACACTTAGAATATTTTTTGATTATGTAATTTGAATATGTATTAATATTTGGGATTTCTAGAAGGAATGACAGCTGTATTAGGGTGGCAGACCTATAAATAGAATGTTTTAGGGCACGCCGCCCAAGGACAAGTGAATCCCAGCCTCTACACCTTTTGGATAAGAAAGAATATTGATTGAGGGTGACGGCTGTCATAGGATTCGTACGGATAAACCTTCCTTCAAGAAACCCTAAATAAATTATCGTTTGTATGAGTAATATTATATAAATGGAAATATTTTGAGTGAATCTTATTCGTGTTGGTTACTTTTGAATATTGATTAAGCAACCATATGTTTGTTATTGATTCCACCTTTAACAAATGGTGATCTTTCTAAATATAGCAACCCGTCATTAACTCTCTTGTCGGCACATTAATTTGTGTGAGTTATGACATGATTTGAGTAAGATCCAGTTGAAATCGGGGACCTGACAAGTGGTATAAAAGCTCTGTTGCTGCTATTTTGGAAAGATTGTTGCTGATTGAAGATTTGAAGAAAGATGACGTAAGCCGACCACTGTTCCACTGAAAAGTGACGTCAGCAGATCTGCTATTCATTTTTCTTCCAGATCTACAATCATTTGGTGTTTTCTCTTCCTTATTCTATTTAAAGTTTTAATTTTTACATATAAATCTTGTTCTAATCGCATCAGACAACTCAAATCTGAACAACCGGTTTTCAGATCTGATTATTTTTGAACTCTGTTTTTATAAAGAAACTACTTTTAATTTCTCAAAATGTCTGGTTACGAAGAACAAGAGGTATCTACTAACAAGATTCCTAGACTGTATGGACAGGAGAATTTCACGAAATGGAAAGTCTTGTTTGAAGCAGCCGTTTGCTATAATGATGTTGATATGTGGAACTCCATCAAGAATGGTCCACAAGGCACTGAAGAGGAAGGTGCAAACACAGCTGCAACTGCTGCTGTAAGAGAAAGGATGAGAAAAGTAGATGACAAGGCTTTAGCTATGTTGAAGCTAGTTCTGTCTTGGGAAATACTTACCAAGGTTGCACATCATCCCAATGCCAAGACAATGTATGATGCAATACTTGAAATGTTTGAGGGAAATGTTGAGCTTAAAAACATCAAGAAGCAGAGATTGATAGAAAGATTTAAGTATAAAGAAGGAGAAAGGTTGAAGTCCATTTTGGAGAGGTTCTTAGCAATAGTGAATGATCTCAGAACCACAGACTATGTTATGACTGACTTTGACCTTAATACCAAGCTGCTCAACTCTATGCCAAAAGAATGGTACACTGCCTGCAAATTCATCCTTCAAAAGCACAACTTCAATGACTTGAAATTGGATTATGTAGTGTGCTTTCTTCAAGCTGCAGAGATAGAGATGATAGAGAATGAAATGATTAAGGAGGAAAGACCTTGCTTTAAGGTTTCAAATGCATTGATTGCACCTATGGGGAATTTGACTACCAAGAATCAACAGCAGATCCCTATCATTGAAGAACCTGTTGAATTTAATTCTGATACTCCAAAATCATTTGTTGGTGGTAGCACAAGTAATCATGGAAACCATCAAAGGTTCAATGTACAATTGATTGATGACACTGATTCTGCCTCTATGGCAAGTGGGAATGTACCTGACACTAGTGATGGAAATGGTCAAGGCAGTGATACACAGGTCTTGTTTTCAATGTTTACTGAGTCATATAATGCATTTGTTGCAAAGAATTTAATCCACACAAGTGTGGTACAAAATGATCTTGAGCAGATAGATGCTGATGACTTGGAGGATATGGATTTGAAGTGGCAAGCAGCTATGTTGGCTCTTAGAAACAAAAGGTTATATAACAGGACTGGTAGGTCACTCCTATCAGGGTCAAATGAAAGAATTAGTTTTGACAAGTCAAAAGCTATTTGCTATAATTGTCAACAGCCTGGTTATTTTGCAAGAGAATGTAATATGCCAAGAAACTTCCAAGTGAACCAATTTTAGAACCAACCAAGAAATCAGCAGTTTTAATATCAACAGCATCCTCAATATCAGCAGAGACCCAAAACCAACAACTTCAACAAAAACTTTAACAACAATCTCAACAACAACTATAATCCCAACTTCAACAACTTCCAACCTCAAATGAACAATCATGATCAAGGAGTGCCTCATAATCAAGGTTTTCAGAGAAACAACAACCAAAACCTTCAAAATGTTCCAAACAACACTGTTGCAGCCAACCAAAACCAGATCAGAAATCAAGGAAATGTTGCTGTAACAACACAGCATGAAGGTAACTTTGATTGAGCAATCATGAAGAAGACATTGCAGATGATATCAAGAAAGAAAATGTGGCATTCATGGCCATAATTGAGAAAGAAACCGGATCATCATCTCAGGAATAGTCCACTCCTCTGAATGACATATGGTATATGGATAGTGGTTGTTTTAGGCACATGACTTGTGACAAGAGATCTCTTGTCAATTATGAAGAAAAGTTTGAAGGTCCTGTAGCATTTGGGAGTGATGAAAATGGTGGAAAGATTGTTGGGAAAAGAATTTTAACAAATGGAAAAGTCTCATTTGATAATGTATTTCGTTGAGGTTTTCAGTATAATCTACTGAGTATATCACAAATGTGTGATAAGGGATACAAAGTCAGTTTTGATGATTCACACTGTTTCATTCTAAAACCTGAATTTGTAATTCCACCTGAAATGATTATGATGATGGCACCAAGAAATGACAACTTATATGAATTGAATATGAAAGAAGTTGTTTCAAGTGGAGGTGCATGTTTTATTTCCAAAGCCACTGAGAATGAATCAAAATTGTGGCATAGGAAACTGTGTCATGTGAACTTAAAGAACATGAATAGACTTGTCAAAGGTGAGCATGTAATAGGCTTACCTACAAGAGAGTTCAAATTGGAAGATCATTGTAATTCATGCCAAAAGGGAAAACAACACAAATCTATTCATAAGCCAAAGCTCATCAACTCAATTGATCAAGCACTTGAATTACTTCACATGGATCTCTTTGGTCCTGTGAGTGTGCCAAGTATAGGGAATAAAAGATATTGTCTTGTGATCATTGATGGTACTGAGTTCAAGAATGGAGTTATGCAAGAATTTTGTACAGAAAAGGGAATACTACAACAATTCTCAGCTCCTAGAACTCCTGAACAAAATGGTATTGCAGAAAGAAGAAATAGAACTTTGATTGAAGCTGCAAGAACCATGTTAGCAGATGCTAACTTACCTGTCACTTTTTGGGCTGAAGCCATAAATACAGCCTGCTATGTTCAGAACAGGGTACTTGTCAACAAAAGGCATAACAAAACTCCATATGAAATATTCTACAACAGAAAGCATTATATCAAGTTTTTCAAGCCCTTTGGATGCAAATGTTTTCTTCTGAACACAAAGGATTATTTGAACAAGTTTTAAACAAAATCTCTAGATTGTTTCTTTGTTGGATATTCTACACACTCAAAAGCTTACAGAGTATATGTGAAAGACCATTTGAGTGTTATAGAATCATCTGACATCATCTTTAATGAGAATCAATTTAATACAGTTGATGGTGCAGCATGGCTATTTGATCATGAAAAGTTGATAAGGTCCTTCAAGATTTATCCTGAAGACTTTGATGACTCATTCTATAAGACCAGTGAAATTGAAGAGAAAAGGAAGAAACCATTGGACTTAGAAGAATTATGGAAGAAGGTTGCTAGAAAAGAAAAGGAATATACTTTTGTGAAGAATTCCTCAAGTGATAATATTGATCAAAATCAAGAAAACAATCACAATCCCGAACATGATCATACTGATGTTAATCAAGACAATCAAGATGTACAAAATGATCAAGTTTAGAATGAGGGAGACACAAGTAACCTATTAATTGAAGAAGAAGCTGCATCTACTGCAAGATTTCAAGATCTGTTTCAAAGATTAAATTTAGAAAATAATGGTGCATCTACTTCAGGACAAAATAATGATGAAGCACCAGAATTTCATGATGCAGAAACTGATTTGATCATTGAAGAACCAGATCTCAATGAAACAAATCTTGACACAAATTTGTCCACAGATATGATTGTACAAACTCCTTATGTGGAAAAGAATCATCATTCTGAAAACATCATTGGAGATTTGCATGAAAGAGTCACAAGAAGTCATTCTGAGATTGTAAACATCTGTCTTTACTCCTATTTTCTATCCCAAATAGAGCTAAAGAACATTGCTTAAGCACTAAAAGACAATAGTTAGGTGGAAGCAATGCAAGAGGAACTAGCACAGTTCAGAGACCTACATGTGTGGGATCTTGTTGATAGGCCAATAGACAGATATGCAACAGGAACCAAATGGGTTTTTAGAAACAAAAGAGATGAGAGGGGTTTGGTGATTAAGAATAAAACTAGACTTGTGGCACTGGATGTCTTCAAGAAGAAGGAATAGACTTTGAGGAAGTCTTTGCACCTGTTGCAAGACTTGAAGCTATCAGGATCTTTCTTGCATATGCCGCCTCAAAGAACATTAAGGTGTTCTAGCTTGATGTTAAGTCTGCATTCCAAAATGAAAAGATTGATGAAGAGGTGTATGTAGCTCAACCTCCAGGTTGTGAGGATCCTTTGTATCCAAACAGGGTGTATAAGTTGAATAAAGCCCAATATGGATTGCATCAAGCTCCTAGAGCTTGGTATGATGAGCTGTCAAATCATCTTCTTGAAAATGGCTTTAAAAGAGGAGCCATTGACAAGACACTCCTACAAAAGAAAAAGATCAGACTTGCTTCTATTACAAGTGTATGTGGATGACATCATCTTTGGATCTACAAATGAACAAATGTGCATGGAGTTTGAAGGGGTAATGAAGTCCAAATACAGCATGAGCTCTATGGGAGAAATGAACTTCTTTCTTGGATTACAAGTTCAACAGAAAGCTGAAAGGATCTTCATTCAGCAAAATAAATATGTGCAGGACATCTTGAACAAGTTCAACTGTCATGAGTACAAAACTGCTTCAACTCCAATGCACACCAAAGAAAAGATGATTGTAGATGAAAAGGGGGAGCCTGTGGATGAACATGAATATAGAGCCAAAATTGGATCTTTGATGTATCTGACTGCAACAAGACCAGATATCATGTTTGCTGTATGTGTGTGTGCAAGATTCCAATCAAGTCAAAAAGTCTCCCACATGCATGCTGTTAAAAGAATATTCAGATATCTGAAGGGAAGACCAGACTTAGGAATTTGGTACTCAAAGAACCAATCTTTTGATCTGATTGCCTATACAGACAGTGATTATGATGGCTGTAACATGAGCAGAAAGTCAACCTTAGGAGGATGTCTATTTTTGGGTGAAAGGCTAGTGTCATGGCAATGCAAAAAGCAGACTACTGTCTCAATCTCTACTGCAGAAGCTGAACATGTTGCTGCATCTGCCTGCTGTGCACAAGTTCTATGGATTCAAAACCAGATGCTGGACTATGGTTTGAATTTTCTGAACACCACTATTCTTATTGACAATACTGCTGCATATTTTACTGTTAAGAATCCAGTTCAACATTCTATAACTAAGCACATTGAAATCAGACATCACTTCATAAGAGATTGCAGTGAAAAGGGTTTGATTGAAATGCAAAGAGTTGATACAAGTGACAATTTGGCTGACCTATTCACCAAACCACTTGATAGAACCAGGTTCAACTTTCTTCTGAAAGCCTTGGATCGATCAACTCTGATGAAATCTGATTAAGGATGTGTGCCTAGTTGTGTGCCTCTATGTGCTAACTGATTATTCTGTTAGAGGTCACACATAATGAATGTTTAGTGAATATGCTTGATTATGTTGCTTGATATGTTAACTGTTATGTGCTTTAACTGATTATGTGTGCAAAGTTTGACATGATTGATTTGTTTAATATGTGTGCATGTTTATCAGTTGATGTGCATTTGTGATGTTAGGATGAGTGTTCTTGTTATGAATTACTTGTTAATGTAAGCTTATCTGACATCACTGCTTAATTGGTTGAATATGTGTTTTATCTGATCTTCTGATGTTATTAAGATAGGATAGACCCAGAATGTTAGTACTGTCTACTTGTCTTGATAATATTAAGTTGATTAAGATTTGATTATGTTACAACTGTCTATGTTAAAATGAGTCTTATGTCAAAATTAAGTGATAAACTGAAGTTTTTCAATGAATTTTGCATAAATACTTTATTTTGGTCAAAACATGAGAAAATTGATTAATGGTGTGGAGATATGATAAGTTTATTCAGTTCAAGCTTTATAAGAAGCTTAAAAGAAGGATTTTTAAAGGAAAGTCTCAAGTAGTTGTTCTTGCTAAAAATTATGTCATTTGCCCACTTAGAAGGACATGCACTTGTGTATGTTTGGTCCTTAAATCTCTATAGATTCAAAGGATAGCCATTGACCTGAAAACTGAATGTATTTGAGGCAATTATAATTTGTTTTTTATTCCTTCACTTAAAACTATGTCAATAGTTCTGGCTTTTAAAGGACATATATTCACATGTATGTTTGGTCCTGTTGATCACTTTTGGTCAAACAGGATAGCCATTTACCTGCCAATTAAGAGAAATTGGGGTGATTGAATATTAAACTGTTAATATGGGAAATGATAGTACATTGTCTACTTAGTCAATCATATGGATTTAATAGGTTAAAAGGACCTTAGTATAGTCATTAACATGTATGGTTGTTTTCTCATGATGATGTAAATCTAAGGTGATATAAATATAATGAATATGCTAATCTTTATGTGGAGAAACATAGTTGTCTTTGCATGTCTCAAGATAAATCTCTCCAAATGATAGGCAGAAAAGTGATTACCCAGTCATACACAAGCCTGTTGTTATTTGGTCAACCAAAAATGAAACATCTTTAAATATGGCAAAGAACATGTGTTAGAAAATTTGAGAAAATATCAAAAACAAGGGGAAGAATGAATAAATCAACCAAAAGTTGATAAGTGTTTTAAATATTTTATCAAACAAGAGGGTTACAACAAGAACTACAAAGATGTTCACAAAATCTGTCTCATCTTGAATGAAAGGCATGTTATTTAACAGTAAGTTCAACGTTCAACCTCTATATATGTTTGAAAATCAAAAATACAAATAAAATCCAATAAGTTATGTCATACAAAAATAATTTTTGACCAAATACAGGAGGTTGGAGTCAAATTGGGGTGATCTGGGGAAAGCCAAATAAGCTTTGAGAAGAGATATGAGGATTCATAGCACAGTGTTGACCATTAATGCATTATGTTACTAAATGAACCTTAATCATATCACCAAAGAGATGAAATTCATGCTAAGTTTATACCTGCTGTTAACCTATCTATGTTGTCATAATAATGCTGAGAATGAAGTATTGAGAAAGCTACTTAGTCAATACGATCCCATTCTTGAGATCTTTTCAGAAACTTGAACAAATTGTTTTGAAGAGAAATACAACTGAAATTTGATCTCTAAATGCACCATTTAGTTGAATATGTTTGAATATGCATTTTCGGGTAAGGTTTGATACTTTATGACCTTTCCGGGCAAGCTTAGTCATTTTTTACTAAGTTTATGATTTTCGGGCATGCTTTGAAGTGTTTACACTTTCCGGGTAGAGTACACTGTAGTACTAATTTCCCGAGCAAGCTTAAAGTCTTGAGATGATTATGTGTTATAGCTAGCTTTTAACAAGAAATTCTTGTTCCGGGCAAGCTTTGCATTTTATATGTTGATTGTTATTCCAAGAAAACTTTGTGAACTTAGGTTTAGTACACCGAGTAAGCTTTGTGATATATGTGAATATGTTGTTAGGAAAGGTTTGTTAACCTTTCTGGGAACGCTTAGATAGTATTGTTTAAGTTTTTCATTTTCGAGTATGGTTTGACATGTTGAAGTCTCTCGGGTGGACTAAACTGTTTAGTCTAGTACTCAGGCATACCTGATAATTGAATATGTGTATCCTAGTAAGCTTAATGCTAACATAGGTTATTCGGGCAAGCTCTTTGAAATTTTAGACTATAGCACACTTGAATGTTGTTGTGTTCTAATTTCATTCCAAACATGCTCTGTGATATTTGTGTTTATGTTTTCTTTGAAATTACTAGTGTTTTCGGGCAAACCTTGTTTTCCGGGCACACTTTATATTCCGGGTACACTTTTGTTACCTCAATATACTTGGTGATTTCAAACTTGACTTTCCAAGTACACTGTCTGCTAAAAGATCTTTTCCGGGCACACTTTGTACTCTAAGAAGGTTATTCGAGTATACTTTGCATAAGAAGGTTGTTCGGGCACGTTAATACATTGTGAAGGTTGCTCGGGCACACTTTGCTTCCAAGTATGCTTGACTGAATATGTTTTTAGTATGCTTAATTGAATATGATTCTTATTTTGATAGGGTTTATGCTAGATTGAGCTATTAATTTAAAATTAAGAAATTAATATGGGGATCTTCATTGATTCTTAGTAAGAAGGTTTATTTGATATTCTATACTTGATTATTTGCCTTGTGATTAATTTCTCAAGAAATCTGGTATTTCGGGTAAGATTTCTTCAATAGTGTCTTGACTTTAAATCACTTAGCTTGACCAAGCAAGGTGTGATGTTTTATTTCAATCGGGTAAGCTTTGTGTAAGTGGAAGTATACCGAGTAGACTTTGCAAAGGTTTACCTTTCCGAGTAAGGTTTGCTAATCATAAAATGATAAAGAGTTTTATGTTTTAAAATTGTTTTAAAATATCAAGTAGATAATATTACTGTTTGACAGCTAATAATTCACTAAACGACAAAAAGCATTTAAAACTCACTTTCAAAAGGTATATAAGAGGGAGTTAGGCAAAATTTCCAACATTACTTTTCCCTCTCTCCTTCCACTGCAACTGCTTACTCACAAAGAAACCTAAACCGACTTATCACATTCATTATTAATGCAAACCCTAATTTGAATCATCCCTCTAACTCCGACTCGGTAAGCAATAATAATGTGTTTTCAGATCAAGATTAGACTATAATGGGCTTTGATTATGTATCTGATTACTAATACTCTGTTTTTGTGTTTAGGTTATAAACTTGTCGAAGAACAGGTTCTTGATGATTTTTCTCTCTTTCTTCTTCATCTTTATAACCTGAAATTACTTAAAGTTGTGAACTTTATGACTAATTTCACTTTGAATATGTTTAATTGTGTTGTTCAGATATGGCAGCAGAAGTAACTCAACCCAAATATGCATTCGAACCAAAACACAACATGTGTGCACTGTTACAAGTCACACCTGACAACGAGCCGGTGGCGAGGATGATTACATGGATGGCTCGATCAAATGTCATCTTTGCTTTTACTGAATGTCCTGTCCTCTACGGAAATCATTCACTGGATTTCTGGAGATCTGCAGAACTTGTTGAAGATATCAATGGAAAGAGAATCGAAGCAATTGTTGCAAGACAAGGAATACACATAACTGAAAGGATGATAAGAAGATGCTTGCGGTTGAATGATGATGATCATAACTCAAAAAACTTAAATATAGCTTACTTGATGAGGATATTTGAGCAGACGATGGGTTATCAAGGAACTATACATGATGGACAGTTTCAAAAGGGGATGTTCCCTATACTGTAAAGTTTTCTTATCCATCATGTGATACATGGATCCGCCCCAAGAAAAGGATCATGGACCTTGATGAGTCATGATTTGGCAAATGCCACTGTTGGAATTATGTATGATCTACCCTTCAACTTTTCAAAGATGATATTTGAAGGATTAATAGCAAACTTGAAAAGGCTGAGAAGGACAGATTTTTACAATATCTAAGGTTCCTACAGATAATTTTCAACAGTGAGTTACAAGATCTACCCACTGTTGGCATTACACACCTACTGTTGAATCCTGACACATACAGAAGGATCAGAAATCCGGGTGTTGCTAATAGATATGACTCAAATGTCCCATTTGAGATCTTTCCATGGTTGTTGGACCATGACTTGAATGTGATATGACTCAAATGTCCCATTTGAGATCTTGCCATGGTTGTTGGACCGTGACTTGAATGTGATGCCAGTGCCTGAGTTAAGCTCAGAGGAGGAAGGAGGGGAAGATGTGTCTGGAAGTGATAATGATGACTCTGATGGAAAGAACAATGCTGATGATGGAGATGAAGGAGGGGCTGGAGGAGCCATGATTGTTGGTGCACATGATCAAGGGGAGCAACCTGAGCAACCAGAACAGCACATTCCAACACCACCACAATCTCCACCACATCAAACCACTCAATCCCCACCCCACTCCCTTAGCCAATTCCATCCTGAAACATCATCTCATGTATCTCCAACACCACAAACACCACCAACAACTAACCCAATTAACTCAGATCCTTTTATTCCAAGCCCACCTCATACACAATCACCACCACTATCCATATTCCAAACCGACACCATAACCCAAGAACCACCTGAGCATGAACCATTCTCTACATCACCACCTATAACCCCACATTCTGACACAAACCTATTCCTAAGAAAACCTGGACTTATTGAAAGAAAATGCAGAACTGAAGAAACGGAATGAGGAGGTGACTAATGAAAATGTTATGTTGATAGAGAAGTTGGTGAGAGCTGAAATGAAAATTAAATCCCTGGAGCAGGAGGTTGAGAAGACCTCAGCTGCCCCAAAGCAGGGGGAGAATGAAAAGATGCCAACTGACTCTGGTGAAAATGTTAAAACTGAGAGGGAGATGGATACAAGTGTTGAAACTATGGATGCTTTGAAATTGATTTTGAATGTGTATGATAGTGAGGATGAGGATAGTGAGGAGAGGAGAGGAGAGGAGAATTGAAGAGATAATGTGAATGATAAGATTGTGAGAGTAGTATGGAGTGAAGAGAATAATGAAGGGACATGGAATGAGAATGAAAAGACTAATGATGAAGAGATAGTGACTACCACTGATATGGTCACTGATGTGTTAACTGAAACTCAGATTGATGAAATCATTCAGAGAAATACTGCTACTGAGGAGCCTATCACTCAAACTGAACAACCTGAAAGCTCCAAGAGGGTAGAGTATGACCCTGAATTAGAAGCACTTGAGAAGGAGATTGATGATTATAGACAGTCTGATGAAGATGAGGAAGAAGTGCCTAAAAGAATGGATAAAGGCAAAGAAAAGGTTACAGAAGAAGAGCCTGTTAAGGCATATCCAGAAAAAGATGTGTTATTTAAAGATGATGTTGTTGCTGTGGCTGATGCCTTAAGAGAACAAGAGAATATCTTGAGAGAAACAAGGGATAGGGAGATTTTGGCCCAATCCTTGACTCCTGAAGAAATGACAGAACAGGAAGCCTTGATCAAACAAGCCAATATTGCAAAAGAAATCATTGATAAAGTGGCTGATCAAGAAGTAATTGATACTTTGATTAAGCTGAAAAGAGTGGAGGAAGTAGACAACTCTCTGGCCATAGTATTGAGCAAATTTGATAAAAGAACTTCACTTGAGTTTGAAAAGGCTCATGAACCTGAACAAATGCCCCAACAGGAACCTGAAAGGGAACCTGAGAGGCCATCTGGTGAAACTATTGAAGAGATGATGGCCAACATCACCAGAAACAGGATGGAAAGAGATAAAAAATTTGAAAAGGTATATACAAGGAAAAGAAAAGCTGAAGCTCAGCCTGGTGATGATACAAATCCAATCAAGGCAGTACCATTGCAAACTCTGCAACCAGGAGAAAAGTTGTCTGGTGTTCCTGATGTGCCTAATAGAACTGAACCAAATCATCCACCCTCTAATGAACCCAAGATTGATGCTGTAAATGATTTAACTGAAGAGGAGGATGAGTCTGAAGATTCGGATGATGATGATAATCCTGACGGTGATCAAGGAAAGAGTGGCAAGGCTGTTAATGTTGAGTCTCCACAAGTTGTAATGACTGATGAGCAAAGAGCAAACATTGAGTTGAGTATGAGAGAAGCCAAAAGGAAACATCCATTGTTTATAAAGTTGAGAAGGTATGGCATAAGTTTTGAAACTTTAGCTAATCTTGATGATGATCAGTTGCAAAAGAAATTGGACAAGGAGAGGGATGGTTTCAAGAAAAAGATGGAAGAGAAGAACAGAGATAGTCAGAAATACAGAGAATATCTAAGAAAACATAACTATTCATAGAAGAACTTGACACACTTCAACTTTGATCAGCTTCAAGAACTCTACAACAGTGAAAGAGAGAAAGTAAAAGAAAAATATGTCAAAGAAAATGATGAGATTGAAAAGATTGAAGCCTTGAATAGGAAGTATGGAGGTATGTGTGGTTACCTACTGGAAAGAGGGTTGAAGCCTGATGTTGTAGAAAGCCTGTTAAGAGAATCTGTGCAGGATCAATACAACAGGTTAAAAAGAAAAGAAAAACTTAAAAGGGCACAAATTGAGAAGTCTACCAAACAGTCTGAACCATCTGATGAACCTCAGACAAAGAAAAGAAGAATTCAGACTTTGTGGGAGAAAATGAAAGAACAAGACAGATCAGATGAAATCCCAACCTACAAGAAGTCAAACCTAAATCAGAAGATGAACCCATTGTCCCTTGGGAAAATAAAGAGATGATAAACATTATGAGGGTCATAATGATTAATCAATGGGGGATGGATGAAGCCTCATTCAATGCCTTGGAGAAGCAAGACTTGAAAAATCTGTTTTATATACAAAAGGATGATTGGGAGAAAGCTTTGAGGGAGGGTGATAACCCTAGAAGCTTTGTTGAAGGAAGATTTGTTCCTGCAGGACTGTCAAATAGTCCTGGGATAGCTAAGATGTTGCTAGCTCTTAAAGAACAAGCAGGACAAGATGTTGTTGAACTGGCCAACCTTCCACCTGAAATGGTAACTTCAATATACATCAAAAACCTTTATTTTGGAGCCTTGCAAACCAAAGAAGTCAATTCCATTCAGGCCTCCAATCTCAAGAAGACATCCACAGGGTGGAAGAGGTGAATCAAGTAGATCTGCACAACAAAGAACAATAAAATCACAATCTGATGTGGATATTCCAAGAGAAATCTACTTTGATTTTGTAGCTGAGTCCCTAAAGGTGACTTTCGTGAATACACTGAAGAGCAACTGGAAAGGATGGCCACTCTTAATTTGTATGATTACAGAAACAGAAACAGGATGGCAGGAAGGCAGATGAATGATCTGTCAAAGTTTTTGAAAGACGAAGCTGACAAAGGATTCATGTTCTTAAAAGAAAAGAGAAATTGGAGAATGATTCAACTTCACAGGTCAAAAAGGACAGAAAAATTGAGAAGAATGGACATTGCTGAAAGATACTATAAGATGAATGTCAGAGACAGGGATCCATTGTCAAATATGAACACATGCATAAGCCTAGAAAGAAGAATGACACGCCCCAACTACACAGTTCAAAGAAATGGCATCATAACAGAAGTTGAATATAAAGAAAATGTTGACCATTACTTGCTGAAGAATTCTGATGGAAAAGTACTGGGGATAATCAAGAAGGATGAAGACTTGACCTACTTGCATGATGAAGATCTGATGGATATAAGGGATTTGGTCATACTAGAAAGTCATACTCACTACCGAATCCTTAATATCTTTAAAATGAAAACTGCATCAGAAATAGTCAATCGAAGACAAATTGCTCACAATGCAAGGAAGAGACAAGATTCATAGAAAAGGCTTTGCTATGTAATGTCTTCGGACATAATTTTGAATATGTAACTTATTTATGTTATGAATATGTGCTTTTATTATGATTTGATTTGTATTTTGACTAAGTGTATGTAACCTTAGAGGTGTTTTGAGACAGATGAGGTGTTCCAATCCAGGGGGAGATTGCTGAGTCAAGATTTGACCTAGGGAAGATATTTGGAAGATTGGAATCTTCTCAACCTCCTCAGAATTCGCTAAGTATGGAATCAGGCACATCTTAGACATCCGAGCAAGCTTTTACTTAGCCGGGTACGATATTTTGCCTATCGGGCAAGGTTATCTTTTAGAATTCTTCTTAAGTGATTATCCTAGTAGGGTTCACTAATTAGTGTATTACCGAGTAAGGTCTGCTAGTTAGTATATTCCTGGGCAAGGATCACTTTGTCTAGCAAGTTAGTTCTTCATAGCCTAGTAAGGTTTATCTCCAAGTAACCTCTTGGCTAACCAAGCTCAAGAAACCAAGTGATTGGAAGACCGGGCAAGGTATTGATAATAATGTTTGGTCCAGGCAAGCTTGATGAATATTGATATATCTTAAGTATTATCGGGCACAGTTCAACTCAAGCAAGGAACAGTGCTACCGAGCACACTAAGTTATTTTGTAGCAAAGGAGTTGAAGGGACCATTGAAGAACACGATTGCTCGTAAGAATTTGTCGGGCAAAGTCTGGCAAAGTCAAGAATATTGAAGTCTACCCGGTGTCTTATAGTAAAGTCTGCCCGGAAACTGATCCAAGCACACTTCTATGTTACCAAGTCTTGAAGGGTGGCAGAGTACACAGCGTACTCGGGAAATGAATATTGCTACAAAGCATACCCGGAAGACTTGTTATACACTTAAAATATTTTGTGATTATTTAATTTGAATATGTATTAATGTTTGGGGTTTCTAGAAGTAATGACAGCTGTATTAGGGTGGCAGGCTTCAATGTTACCAAGTCCTGAAGGATCACCGTTTGTTAAAGGCGGAATCAATAACAAACATACGGTTGCTTAATCAATATTCAAAGGTAACCAACACGAACAAGATTCACTCAAAATATTTCCATTTTATATAATATTACTCATACAAACGATAATCTATTTAGGGTTTCTTGAAGGAAGGTTTATCCGTACGAATCCTATGACAACCGTCACCCTCAATCAATTTTCTTTCTTATCCAAAAGGTGTAGAGGCTGGGATTCACTTGTCCTTGGTCGGCGTGCCCTAAAACATTCTATTTATATGCCTGCCAACCTATGACAGCTGTCATTCCTTCTAGTAACCCCAAATGTACATACATATTCAAATTACATAATCAGAAAATATTCTAAGTGTAAAACAAGTCTTCCGGGTAGGCTTTGCATCAATCTTCATTTTCCGAGTACGCTGTGTACTCTGCCATGCTTCAGGACTTGGTAACATTGAAGTGTGCCCGGGATCAGTTTCCGGGTAGACTTTACTTAAAGAGTATTTTACCAAGTAAAATACTCACCGGGTAGACTTCAATTTTCTTGACTTTGCCAGACTTTGCACGACAAACTCTTACGAGCAACCTTGTTCTTCAATGATCCATTTCAACTCTTTGCTATAAAATAACTTATTAGCAAAGTGTACTCGAGAGTACTGTTATTTTCTTGAGTTGAACCTTGCCCGATGTTACTTAGTGATATTTCTTTAGATCATCAAGCTTGTTCGGACCAATATTATTAATGAATACCTTTCCCAGTCTTCCAATCACTTGGCTTCATGGACTTGGTTAACCAGAAAGCTTACTTGGAAGTGAACATTACTTGATTTTGAAGAACAGACTTGCTTGATAAAGTGAACATTGCCCGGATTTACATAA
>NW_027501209.1:0-72542 GCF_021521415.1 Bidens hawaiensis | reverse complement strand
ACCATCATAATTACTCTCCTATATATTCACAATTATTGCTTTATGCGTGCGTATATATATGTTGTACGGCGCTCGTATAAATATCAAATCATTCATATCATTAGAGATTTTACTAGTAAAGAGGTGTACATATACAAATGCCATGTATACCATTGCATTCGCGACCCTATACGTTCATAATAAGGTATGATTGTATGTTGGCAACCCATATCAACCATCATTTTGCGTCACCGCACACGGTTAAATCTAAGAAAATCTCCAATGTAAAAACTATATTTCACCCCAAACTAGTATTAAAGGGGTCCATTATGGAATATGTTATAATGAAAATGAGTTATTTTAATCTTTTGGAGATACATCAGTATTCGTCCTTTTCAAAGCGGAAAGCGAAGGCCTTTAATGTGTTTGTTTGACCACGTTATGGTGTCTTTGGCGTGCTCGGAATGCTCTTGTGTTTGAGGGAAAGCCGATAATCCTTAACAATGTGGTTGGTGAAATTAAAGCTTTTAGCTACCTGCGGGCTAAACATCGGAGAAAAAAAACACGAGTCTTACTTGGAAGATGTGGCGGGGTTTTAAGTTTTGATGTAGTAGGTGGTTTTGTTTTGATTCGGTGGTCTTTTGACTTGTATTGCTAAACTCTTGGTTGCTAGATGGTTTTTGATCGTTGCTAGTATCTTGCTTGTAACGATAGTTTTAAAAAAAAATTTCATGAATTAAAAATATATAATGGTGATATATTTCAATCATTTCTATTTATATACTTCTTGTTCAACATAAAGTAAATTATTTTTTGTATACTACAGTATTACTAATATATATTCCTATAAAAGCAACAAGTTAATAAAATTTTAACAAAAATTGGATGTTATGTTGTTAAAGCACTAGGTAGGGTAGATGGACTACCTAGTACCTTACCACCGACATCTGGAAAGTGTTCATGTCCGGGTAAACTTGTGACTTTGCCATCAGAATCAACTTTTATTGGGTATTTTAGAAGATGACCTTGCAATGGAGTGTAATCATCATTGGTAAACTTCTCCCAGTTATCCTCCGCCAGTTTGTTTATGTTTTTTACACATGTTAAACTTTCTGCCTGCTTGAAATAGTCTTCTACCTTTCCTGTGTGTTCTGCCCATAATGACATTCTGTAACCGTATACCTAATAATCATAAAAAAAAGTAACTAAATTAGTGATATGTTAATATATGGCTTTTGTTAAGGGGGTGTTTGGCATCGCGTTTTGAAAACGTGAAGCCAAACACGCCCAAAGAAAAGGTGATAAACAACAAGCATAGGCTTGTAAACGGACTGAATGAAGACGAAGACGAACGGAGCATGTTCGTGTTTGATCATTTGAAGATTTCTTTCTCATGTCTGTTCGTTAAGAAAATGAGCATGTTCGTGTTCGTATATGTTCATTCATTAACAATATAGACGAACGTAAATGAATGAAAATAACAGAACATAGATGAACAAACAAAACGGAGCGAAACCAGCTAAAAGTAATGTGTTGGGTCTAAAAGTTATTAAAATCAGACTTAAGTTGTAATTGGTGAAAAAAAATAAAATGAATATATTAATGAACGTAAACGAACAAACGTAAACGAAATTAAATGAGCGAATGTAAACAAAACGTATCTAAACGAATGTTCACGAACATAATTAACAAAAAATTGTGTTCATGTTCATTCGTTCATTAAATAAACGAACTTCCCATCAACGTTCGGTTCGTTTGCAGGCCTAAACAAGCAATAAGAGTGAAGGACTAACCTGACCACGAGGGTGTCTTTTCTTGTGGGCCCATGTGTGATGAGGCTGATACGCACCCATAGCTATCTCAGTATCTCTTGAACCGGCCATAGACCGCTGGTTAATGTTGGCAGACCCGATAATCACATACTCATCATCTACTATCATCCCTTTAGCATGTACATAGATCATGAACCTACCATGCTTTTGAGAAGCCGAAACCTGAAATAATATTAAAATAAAAAGTGTTTTATTTTTAAAAAGTTCCAAGAATAACTGCAGAATTATGTATAAAATAAGGAAGTACGATTACCGAACCGCCATTAGAGGTTTGGCTGCCCGAGTTCGACACATGTTCATCACATTGTTCACGGTTACCGAGGCAATAGAAATTTAAGTAGTCTTGTGGGTGTGCATTCTCAAGATTTGAACTCTTGAGCTCTCTTGCAATCACTTCATACATCATTTGCATAGTTTGTCCCTAATAATATAACAAAGAATATTTACATATTAATAAGCTTGAAAGGATAAAGAAAGTGAAATTATTCAAATAAAACCTACCTGCCAAAACAGAATTTCTTGAACAGATGCAGAACTAGGGACACCTTCGGGCCACATTGGAATGACAATATAAACCGAAAACCTTTCGTTTGATCTTATCTTACTAGCAATCTTCAATGCTAGTTCCACGGGGATTAAGTGATCAGCGCCTGCTCACAATTTGAACTCCACATTGGTCATTTTGAACATTAACTCTATGTGCAATGATTATATTTTTGCATAGTAAGGAGGACAGATTTGACTATATACAATTTATTTTCGACTTATATTGATAAACGTTACATGAATACATTGCAGTTAATATCATTGTGAGAACATAACTACGCAATTTATATAACTTTTTTGTTGAGTATGCAGCTGAAAAAGATCTGAAAACTGGTTATATAATATAAGTCAGTACGCTCATTATTTATCAAATTTTACATATTAGTTATGCAAATTCCAATATAAAATTTTCAAACCTGCATCTTTATGGGAACTCCATGCATACGAAGACCCAAGAAAATACTGGTTCTCAATATAGATGAAGTTCTTGGCGGATCTTATGGCTTGAATGTATGCTTTCTGGATGCCTCTATCGATGACCAGATTTTTAGCACACACTAGATTCTGCAACAATGCAATAAAAATAAAATAAGAAAAAATAAAAACTCAATTTCAACAATTTAATTCAAAAAAATAATTCCTTGATACAAAAATAATAGTACAATACCAAGCTGAGACTCGGCTGATCTGACATCTTTTGGAAACCTCAAAGAACCAGAATCAATAGAGCGAAATACCTGTCATTATTACCAAACACAATAAATAAAACGTTAGTACAGGTCAAAACCGGTCAAAGGGTCATTTTCATACAGGTCAAAGCGGTAATAAACCGAACCTGAACATGCCAGTTTTCAGGATCATTTTCTTTGGTAACCCATAACGCAGGATCATCATTTGATATATTTGAATTAGGACTAAGTATCCAAGAAATGCGTTCCAGTTTGATTAACGAATCATCGTGCCAATGAGATATTTTTTTGAAGTGTCGTCCAAATTCAGACCATTTTGTGGCTCTTCTCCACCTTTGTTCAAAGTTTTTGAGCACATCATATGCAGCAGGACCATCAATTTTGCAGTGTAGATCATGCCATGGTTGCCTCGGACCTTTTGTACCTGCCTATTGTGTAGAAATTAAGGCATGAAACAAAATTTAATATTTTAATACTGTGAACAAGATTATATAGTTCTTATACTTACAGTAAACGTTGGATTATGGTAATCATTCGCAAATACAGTGTCGAGATCACGAAATAAACGATGTTCTGGTGTGTCATAGCGTCCATCACAGAGGTCCAATCCACCAATGAAAGCAGATATTTTCCTATTATTTCCACGGGCTTGTGTATCTACTATAACACATTTTTGATGATGGGTGTATAGGGTCCCGACTACCTTTACAATATAAAAGATAAGATCATGAGATATTCTTGAACAAGTAATAGTTATAACCTAGTATGAACATGAAGCATGCCTTTTGTTTAAAAATGCTAAGCTTGTTGCTCGCATATCGAGGTGAAAGCACACAGTGGACCGAAGAATGTTTGAAAAACTTCCATGTCTCTTCATCGTGAGTTTGCATAACTCCCTCCTGCAAAAACAACCATATGAAATCTTTAGATATAATTACCGGTTGAACGGGCAGGGTCAGTCCGAACATTTTCACAAAATTTTGTAACATTGGCATGACTTTCCACAAGCTTGTTTGACCCAACTTTAATGGTGAGAAATACATTTGAGCCAGAACGTGTATAATTGTATATTAATGAATATAAAATAGTTACTTTGGAGAATAATATGTTTTGGGTGACCATTGAGCCTTTTGGCCCGTTTCTTTTTAAGTCATTTCAATTTATATTACGTGTTTGACCCGTCAGAGATAATAGCATAACCTGAACATCCCATTCATAAGTAACAAGATAAAGAAAAAAAAATTGACATCTCATGAAAATCAACTTTACAAGTATACTAATGTAATGAGATGTATACCATTTTTACACAGAAAACTATAATGATGTATGCTTATTGGTATACAATGTAGGATGCATAAGAGAACAAAAAAGTACTAAATAGAATCTGCTCACAATCTTCATCAATACATATATGTTGAGCAATATAAATAGGTCCCATGTAAATATCTGTGTGTATGCAGCTATATCTATTTATTTGCAAAGCCTAATTTGGATGCAGCACAATTATATGTCACTAAAAGTAATAAAAGGCAGAAAGAATAAAGGCCAGGTTCTTTATGAGGACCAACATATTCACCTTTCCATAAAAGTTCAAACCATAGTGTTCATTTTGCTTTATATCTTATCCTACAACACTACAGTAAAGCTTTCATTTTTAAAATTCCAAAAATGGAAATCAACTAAATATGCATATAGCAAAACAGAGTGCTAATGTACACTCATATCAATCAAAACTTGCAAGAATCTACTACTTCATTTTAATATCTTCCAAATTAATTCAATTAATAATACTTGCTCATCAAAATAAATACAATTATACACAAACGTGTATAATTGCATAAGAGAATAAACGATGTTCTGGTGTGCTAATTCAATTAATAATACTTGCTCATCAAAATAAATACAAACTAATTAAAAACACAAATTAGACAAAACGTTAATAAACGAATCCATACCGTTTTGAAGAAAAACTTGTTATGCGAAGTTTTATCATCCCAAACAAGCAACAAAACCCGAACCCCTTCCTGAGACTTGTACTTCAACAACTCCCCAAGACTCAAATCCCAACCATTCGGCAACGCCCTATTCGGCTCCCTAACCAACTTCACCTTATCGTAAATTGACCATCCAACAATATACACCAAATGATGAGCCTCCAATATCGCATGACATATATCCTCCCAACACCCCCTCTGCTTAAAAACCTTATCCCCATCCAATTCAATCTCCGGTAACCCCCCTTCGGGCACGTGCGCGTCCTGGTACAACGTCACATTCCCTCCGTGCCTCACCGGAAAATAACTATCCTTCAATCCAAACAATTCTATATTATTATTATAATTCCTATCATTACAAGAGGTAAATTTAATCTTTAACCGAATCGCTGCATCGGGTTTAGCCGGTTTACCATTCGGACCGATAACATCAAACCATTCATCAATCGACTCGCCCGACGCCACCCGTTCTGCCGAAACCTTCACAACACCAATCAAATCAGCTCCAATGACGTCATTATCCTTCACCTGGAACTCAATCTCGGTGGCCGGGTGCGCTAGCGGCGTAACGAAATGCTCGTTCCAGACCGGGTTCTGCGAGTTGGGTATCACGGGCGTACGCGCCACCGTGGCCTCACCTACACTCACCGTCACGTACGGGTCACTTGTGATTATCTTCCGACGGCGGTGTGATGACTTGGTCTTATCTAATTGTTTACACGTGTGAAACAATGTTATACAGCGGTGCATATGGTCGGATAATAAGTCCATGTTGGGTAAAGATCGAGCTTCCACGACCGTTAGATCAAGATCACCGTGTAAGTAAACAATGGAATCTGAATCTGAACAAGTGCTACTCATTGTAATATTATTTTGTGAAATGGGTGGCCGGAAAAAGGTCCGGCGAAGGGCGGCGTTGAGTACAAGGAAAAGTAACGGAGGAATCGGTGAGGTGGTTTGAGTTGATGCAACGAAAGTCGTAACTGTATTACACGTGGATGATGTCTTCAGAGCAAAAGGGTGAAGTGAATAAAAGCAAGTTCACGTTATGGGTTTATATTTATTTTTTGGATTGGATTTGTTCATAAATGTGGGTAGGTTTGAAACGGTTTTATTATTTTCTGTGTAGTATAGATTATATTATCTTACTATACAGGTGCCAGTATGATACAGCGAGAGAGACTCATATCTTGATAATTATATGTAATAAGTTTATGGGCACCTTTTGTCGGTTTAAAACTGTGAAACCATTCAAGCCAGCCATTAGTTTTGATTTCACGGTTGATTCTTTCTTTAACTTTGGTCATCCAGACTTCAAAATTTCAACGGATTGGTTGCAGTTTTCGACGACAAAAAAATGTTACTATGATTTGGCTCAGTTTAATTTAAAAAACTATCAAAACCAGACCGCAAACACCCCTATGTAAAATGTTATTTTTTAGGCTGGAAAGCTATAACAATATCATCACTCAAACTAAAGATAATAAAATGTTTATTTTTATAGTCCAATGGTTTCTAAAAAATATTAGTGTATGAAAAGTTTTATGATGTTTAAAAATTATTGTGAGAAGTAGGTTTAAAATGAAAATACAGAATATATACGGGTAAAAGATTAGGTACCATAGTTGTAACTATTTTTTTAAATTTACAAAATCTGATTTAAGTTAATGGACAAAATGTAACCATGATAAAAGACATTATTTCCCTTATTCAACATGTTTTATGAGTTATATCGTATGCATTAAATCTTGTATTTTGTCTAATTTGCCCATGTCTCCTTCATTATATATAGTATAGATATGAGGATCTTTGTTTTTTTTTTCCTTTTTTAAACACCAAAGCATAAACACCGAGATTACTCTGACAGATAGATCACCCTTTTGTTTGAAAAACAGAACGCTAACTCACCCAGAATACAACCCACAACTGAGAAAACATTTTGACTCAATCCATAAAATAATGCTCTAGATGAGACTGGAACGTACGACTTTCTATAAGAAAAGTAACAAGGCTATCATTAGACCAACTAGCTTTTGTTACAAAATAAAAATAGTATATATAAAAGCATCATATGTAGGGATGAAATTGAGCTGAGTTGAACTCGAGCTCGGCTTGTGAGTAGCTTTTGGCTTTACTTCAATCCGTTTGTTATTAATTATTTAGTTATTTTATATATGCAATATAATGTATATTGCTTGATTGTTTTCATCATAATTTTATATATAATAATAGTTATTATATAAGTATATTAAAAAAATGATATATTATTCATTTAGGCTAGCAAGTCAGATCGAGCACGATATGTGAAACTCGGACTTGAACTCATTTATTGAATGAGTCTCATTAAAACTTTGTGCTTGTTAAAGGTCGACTTGATTCGAGTTTTTAACATGCTGGTCTTGAGTCACGAAGGGCTATGTTAGTTACATAGATTAGAGATAAAGTTGAATACACGTGTTATACACTTTATACAATTATTAACTTAGAATACTTCTATATTTAACGATTGTTACATAATATTTATTATATATACAAAATTATTTTGGTTAGATATTATAGGTAAGACTCGTGACATTGTATTATTCATATTCAAACATAAAGGGTTTTTATAATTATAATGTAAGTTTCAAGTTCAATGGATTGACTTTGAAAACGTGATATGAAAACATAACATTCATCAAAAGGCGTACACATATTGCCGTATTAAAAGTTAACAGCTTAAAATTATTAAAATAGTAAGCAAATCCATAAGTAGATTGCGTCAAATTTTCTTGCTATTTCTCGTAGAGCCAAATAGCAATTATGTTACACAAAATAACGTCCCTTCAAACTAGTAGGTTTATTACACGGTAGTTTAATAACTTAATTATGTGAAAAGTTAATGATGTTTAACGTTTTCTCATTTTGGATGTTTTAGTGACATTTATGTGTCGATTTATTGTACCCTCATTTTTGTGTTGTATTAAATAAAATGGAAATGTAACTTTTCTACAGGAATATAAAATTCTATAAACTGATACTTTTTTTACCACTAAAGTTGATAGGAATTTAAATGTATACATTTTGTACAGTAAACATAGTTTATTGGTCTTGATATTTGACTCTTGACAAGTGGTCCAACTAGCATCAAGTTGATATATAGCATAATTGATGCCAAATAATTGGATGGTTGGACCATCTAATCTTCTGTACTTTTTCCAACAAATGGACCATCTAACGTACTAAACTACTAATCTTTTTAATTAATTTTCATCATACAGTAATAAGTTAGTAAAAAGGGTTGTTTTTAACCAATTTTACTGTGCCTTTTCCTTTGTGAAAATACCAAAGAAATAACTTTATATAGAAGTTGTTTCTGAAACCAAATCCAAACTTACCCCTTAGTAAATAACGTAGCATAAAGAAAAAAGATGTGATATAGGTGAAGAAAATATGTGTTATTCATCAAATGTTAGTCAGATTTGATGTGAAAGAAATTAAATACGTATTTTAATCACATTTAAGTAGTTTTAATTGTTATCTGACTTTGAAAAAAGGCTACGCATTAAATATTTTCTTTATTAGATAAGATGTGTTTGTTTTTTCTTATTATTAAAACATTTGGAATTAATATTGAGGATCAAATTATTCTACAAAATGGATAAAATTGAGAAAGATTTGAAGTCACATAAAAAAGTCCCTCAAAAAATAAAAAAAAATTAATAAAAAAAAATCATAACTCAAAATTTAATAAAAAGACAAAAAAAGTAAAAAAAAAAATGTTTCCATCATCTTCCTTGTTCTTAAAAAAACACACACACACACGCACACAATGTTGAGGGAAAAAAGATCATTGTGTCTTTTCGTTTATCATTATGCATGTATTTATTTTCATCATTAATTGTGTTTTTATTTCTTAACACTGTGTCTATTTCTTTGATATCGTGTTATATTACTCAGCATTGTTATATTTTGTTCGGCATTGTATTACATTTTGTGATATATTGTGTCTTTTGTTCATTTGTCTCATTATGTCTTTTTTCCGGCATTGTGTCATATGTGTTAAAGTAGTTATAAAATTATTAACTAAAATTATGTTTATCTAGACATTAAATTATAATTCTAAACTCTTAACTTAACTAAAACTAGTAATCGGAAAGTGAACCGTTCGACTATAGTGCAGCTAAGTAAGTCCGAATACCGAACCCAAGAAACTCTTTAAATTACGTAAATAGATAATTAGACTCAATTGACGGACACGACTATTTAAGTTTTATTATTTTGAGAGGGGGGGGGGGGGTTACTAAAAAACTAATAAACTAATATTAAAACTACTTAATAAACTAAAGACGACTCGACTTAGAACTTTGACCTAATTCAGAAGATGATGGAAAAACCACTTATGCTAGAATCCATGAAGTTTTAGTTATCAATTGATTAGAAAATGCTTTGTTATGGAACTGGGATCATAAATTAGTCACTTAAAAGAAAACCCAAACATGACCCCTGACCATTCTCAAGAATACACCTATGGATTTCTATTAAGTTCTTAAAAACACCAGTTTTAATATTAGACTTCCTTATGGTTATCTAATTAATTATGAACAAATACCTTTAAACGAAATCCTACCTTACATCGCAGGAATCAAAGGTAGTTTAATAAATTCGTTCGAATCAATAGACAAAGTTGAAAAATCAAACCTAGACGAACTCCTTACGAATAACTAAATCTAGCAATCATAATCAACAAAGATCTATCAAATAATCTATCATCTTACAGCTTTTTAGATTAGCAGCACACTTTTATTTATTTGATTTATTGTTCCTATGGTTTTATTGCAAATCAACCACAAACTAGTCAATAATACAAAGTAAATGACCTAACAAAATCCTATTATATGACAGACAATCACCAAGGAAACTGTGAAACAATAAAACCATCAAACAAAGCCAAGCACACATATGCATCTAATAAATAATATTAAGCTGTTTACTAATTCATAAACCCATAATCAAAACAATAATCCAAGCAAATTCAAGCATCAACAATGGTGCATCATAAAGCCTATACAGTATATAATGTTTAGCTGGCATCTGTAAATCAAACAAAACATGAATAGAAATCATGGTGAACATCGAATAAAAAATTAGAAACCAAAATATTAAAGATGATAAAACCCGTAAGTTTTCGATCTCCCTTGAATTAGCACTTCACCGGATGAATTCTAGCCTCTAAAAGCTCCAAAATACGTAATACTGACTTCAATTTTTGTCTATGGCACCCTCTAGTTCGTGTGTTCCCTTAGGGTTAAGTAAGGATGCTTATATAGTGATTTAGGCTTCAAAACCCATCCACACGGAAGAACTTTCTAGAAAAAGAGGTTCGTCCCTTCGCGCGAAGAGCCAAAGAGAGTTGGCCGCATTACGCGACGAGACAAAATTGCCACAACCACCCTCGCCGCGTCACGCGGCGGGATTATACACCTTGGTCATGTGGTGCGGCCAAGTCCACCTGGTCCGGTTCTTTTGACTGGTTCTTCTACTGGTTCATTCCGGTTCAACTTGATTCGTCCCACTCTTCGTTTTATCTTGTATTAGTTTCTTTTCTGCTCTTTTCAGCCATGTTTAAATCCCGGAACCTAAAAAACGCAAATATTTTAGTAGTATATAAATTCTAATTAAAAACCAAGAAAAACTAATAAAATACTATATAAAATGTACATGGATAACATATATATTTATCATTATATCAGTGTCTTTTCGTGTTCTTTTAACGAGAATGGCAGGGGAAATATTTTTGGTTTCTATTTATATTTTGAGTTGTGATTTTTATTATTATTTTTTGAATTTTTTAGGGGTTTTTTGTGTGGTCACAGATCCTTCTCACACTTCTTATTTTTGTATCCCTTTGGGTATGTTTGGTTGAAGGTAATAGAATGAAGGAGGGATTGAATGGGAGAAGGAATGGAATGGACAAGGAAATTAAATGGATCATTATCATTCCTTTTTCTTATTTGGCTAACCTATGGGAATAAAATGAATTATCACTTTATGTTGTTTGGTATAAAAAAAATTGTAGGAATGAAATAAAAATAATAAAAAAACTCTTATCTCAATTTTTTTTTACCAAAAAAAAATCTGCATTGGCGACGGTGGTGGTAGATCCGGCGACGAAAATGGTGGTGGTGGTGGTGGCGACAATGGTGGTGGTGGTCAGGCGGGCAGCGGTGGTGGTTGTGGTGGTGGGGGTGGTCAAGCGGTTGTAGCATTAGTAGTGATGACAATGGTAGGGTAGCAGCGATGATGGCGATGGTGGTGGTCAGGCATCAACAGTGGTGGCGACGGCGATGGTCATGCAGCAATGGTGACAATGGTTGTGGTGGTTATGGCAACACTGGTGGCAGCAGTGGTGGCGCTGATGGTAAGATGGTGGTGGTGGCAGCGGCGACGGTGGCGGCCATGTGTTGGCGATAGTAGTGGTGGCATTGTTGAGAAAGTAGGGTGGAAGGAGAATGAAATGACAAACAAAATGGTGGGAATGAATGGTTTTGATGAAATGGGATCCCATGTGTAATGGATGATTCCATTTCATTGAGCAACCAAACATTACTTTATTCATTCCCACGCAATGAGTCATTTCATTATCCCTATCATTCCTGTATACCAAACGCTACCTATGTATTTTAACTTTTCCCTAATTTTAACTAGCAAACTTGTTAAAAGCTTGAGAACTTTTAGCTTAAACTATCTAAGGCTGTGTGTTGTGGTTGAAACTCAAGGTTGGATTCATCCTATAGTATTATGTCACATTGGCTGACTGGACCTAACCCTTCAATCCTTGTCGTTAGCGCCCCCTCACTTTAGCCTGTTGTGGTGAGTTAGCCGTTAGTGCCCCCTATTCATTCCTTCCACTCCTATTTGTGATCGCGAGCCGGCTTGGGCTACCCCATTAGCACCCCCTTGGTGCCCTTCCGTTGTGGTGTTCTGGTCTATGAGGCTCGCGCCAACTGTTAGCGCTTGACAACAGTTAGTCCAACTTATAAAAACTACTATCATTATCATATATGTGTAGTGGCATTCACTAACCAAACCATCAAATGTCGGACTCATGCACAACAACCCCTCATGCTCGCAAAAAGCACGGTGCTGGGGCTCTTGGTAGCTTGATGCCCCACATTCACCCTTTGTGATAGTGTTTAATGTCCACCAATGCTTATGTGGAGTGGGGCTAACGACCACTATACATGGTCTTACATTTTTATTTTGAAATTCAGACAGGTATAAGACATGCATATTTAGTTATCTGACATAGTGGTAATACCCAAAACTTTTCACATGCAATTACATCTACAACTTTACTCAACTACGCATATCTTGATATATGTAGTGGAGGGGCTAAAAACATTATTTTTATGTCACGTCAACATCACATAGACACCAACATGGCTTTTTACGGTTTTATATGTAGTGGTTGAAGCCCCTTGCAATGATTAAGCTTTTTTTAAATTACATAAGTAAATAAATTAATTAAAAGAAGTGGGCGACGGAGATTGGTTGAATAGTTGATGGGACCTACCTTATTTGATCCCAAACGTCGTCGTATAGAAAACAACCAAAGGAGAAAAGAGGCAAAAATGCCCATGTAGGCAACATCCGTATTGGTGTTTAGGCGTTAGTGACGTGCCATATGGGACTGGTAACATCCCATTATGCATGCCCTAACGGTTTTGTCTCGTAAACATTCATAATTTTTATATGTTAAGTCAACTTTATACTTACATAACTAACCGTTTTATATATAAAAAAACTATTTAATTTTATATAAATTAAATTAAAGTTTCTAACATATGTACTATAAATTTGATTAATTTTCTTATATTTGTTATAAAAAGTAAATTAGTATTATGAAATATATGAAAGTAAATGAAAACGCAAGAAGAAATAAAATACTTCTCTCTTTTCTATTGATCGCAATTGTTTCTCTAATTTTATTTTTAACAATTTCTTATCTGTTTTTGGTCAATTAAAAAAAAAAAGAAAAAGACTCCACCCCACCTAGTCAGTGCCACGGAAGTTTCCATTCCCGTCCATCAAAAACACTCACGGGCGCAGCCGCAGAACGCACTGAATTTTGTATTCGTAGCAAACCTGCTGCGGGTGGTTTAAGATTATTATCCAGTCAAAGTCGATCATTTTGTTGGTCAACATATCTTTTCAGCAAGCTTGTGGATGAAAAATGCTAGGGTTCCACGTAAACAGAATCATCAAGCTTTGAACACGGGACATATGTGAAAACCACGGTTCATTGACAAATTCCAACACAAAATTCCAACACAAGTATATTGCATTATATAATTAAAAAATATATACTAAAAGTAAATGACGAATGAAAAGATTATTGAAGACTTATGAACACAATTATACATCGGAAAAGGAGCTTACGAGCTTACATATTCAGGCATGCCAGGATTTCTATTAAGAAAGAAACAACTTGAATTTGTTGACTGACCCGTTGGATGAAAGATCAATTCTTTGACCGTATGACATTTTGGTCTTTGGTTGGATGAGTGGGAAACACGTGTGCGTGGGTCTAGCGGGGTTTCCCTCTTGTGAGCTTGGGGAGTAATGGTTCCATGGTCGGTCAGGCTGGCAGGCTGCTTTAAAAGCTTATTCACGCAAGATGACTAAACATAAGAAAGTGTGTATTGACAACCAACATGTATTTATATTTTTCGCATTTGACACTTTTGGTTTCCTCGCGCCTGATGTGGTAGAGCTACTTAGCCGAGTCCAACTTGTCATGCATAGAAATGTTATGACTCTAATGTTAAACGAGGCGATATTTTAAGGTGGTACGGTTCGATCTCATGGGAAGGCTGGAGGAGATCATGATAACAATTAAAATCAGTTTTTAATTATTTGGTTTATCCGGTTAAGTGTGTCCTTATCGATTTAGGATTCATTGTTTTATTATAAGTCTATTAAAGTGTCCTAGTTTGTTTAGGAGTCATATTGTACAGGGTACTACTATATAAACCCTGGTAGTCTTCTTTTATTTGTAATTCGGTTTCCATTCCAGTTTATTAAGAAAAGAGTCGTTTAAAACCAAACGGGCCAACCTCTTGTTCTTTATTTTGTTTATTTGTTTTGCTGATACAAGATCAGTTCTCACCACCTGCTGCTTAAGTTTAACAAGTGGCATCAGAGCCGGGTCATCGAACGTCCGTACGTTAATCGAGTTTAGCCAATTGAAGTCCAGCCAAGAGATTAGTCTCACAGACGATTGCCTTTGGCGATTATCCGGGTCTGTAGATCGAAAGCTAACAGGTGAAGAAAAGAAGCCGACGAAGAAGGAAATAATGGCCGATACGTCGTTTGTTTCCGGAATCAAGCGTTTGAACCAAACTAATTACCGGACTTGGTCGACATGTGTTATGTCATACCTTCAAGGTCAGGACCTTTGGGAGGTTACCAACGGAACCGATACACAACTACCAAGAAACGACACCGGAGGTGCTGTCGGGAAGTGGCGAGTAAAAGGTTGGGAAAGCGATGTTCGTGTTGAAAACAACAGTCGAAGAGGAGATGTTAGATCACTTTCAAGAAGCCGAAACACCAAAGCATGCATGGGATATTCTTGAACGACTATTCACGAAGAAAAACGACACTCGATTACAACTTCTTGAAAACGAGTTGCTTTCGGTCACTCAGAAAGATATGCCAATTCCAAAGTACTTCCATAAAGTGAAATCGCTTTGTCGCGAGATTGCCGATTTAGACCAGCAATCAAGGATCAGAGACGCGAGGATGAAACGGATTATTATTCATGGGTTGAGGTCGGAATTTCAGTCATTTGTTGCTGCTGTTTAGGGTTGGGCGACCCAACCGTCGCTCTCGGAATTTGAAAAATTTGTTATCCGGGCAGGAATCCTTAGCTAAACAGATGGCCGGTGTGGTCGGTCTCCGCTGTACCGAAACAAGAAAATGAAACACTGTTTAACCCAACAATTACAACAAAAAGAAGCCATGGGATCGATCGAACAAAGGAAATAAACCCGAGGAACGAAACCAACAGGAAGGTGGTGATGAACGAAAGAATTGGAATCGTAATAAACAAGGTAAACGTCCGTCGTTTACAACTTTTAAGTGTTATAATTGTGGCATGCGAGGACACATCGCAAAGTATTGTACAGCGAGTGCAACTGAAGAAGGAAACGCCGCAACAACGCAAAATCGAACTGAAGAGCCTTGGGATGCCGAGGCCCATTATGCCGGAATTGAAGAAGTTCATGCGTTAACGGCTACGATAAAACCCTCTTTAAATTTGTTAAATGATTGGATTGTAGACTCGGGTTGTTCGAATCACCTAACGGGTCAAAAGGAGTGGTTAAAGAACCCGGTTAAGTACGAGGGTAATCAGGTGGTAGTTATAGCCGATGACTCGCGACACGGCATAGCTCATATGGGTTAGGTTGATATCTCATCAGATTCTGAGGAAGGTGGTTTGGTTCTTAAAAACGTGTTTCATGTTCCTGGCATGAAAAAGAACCTGTTGTCGGTTCCTCAAATCACC
This sequence comes from Bidens hawaiensis, assembly GCF_021521415.1. Taxonomy (NCBI): domain Eukaryota; kingdom Viridiplantae; phylum Streptophyta; class Magnoliopsida; order Asterales; family Asteraceae; genus Bidens; species Bidens hawaiensis. The sequence goes on along the minus strand of NW_027501209.1, from coordinate 56,950 downwards.
GACACCGGACGATATGTTCTGTTCGGGCCAAACGAGGTGAGTATTTTCGATAAGTTCGAAACTAAATCCATACCGGTGATTCAAGGGAGAAAGAAAGACTCGGTTTATGTATTGTCTGCCGGGACTTCGTATGTGAATAAGGTGAAAAGGAATTTAAATGCAGATTTGTGGCACCAACGTTTAAGCCACGCCGTGTACGATAAACTTCAATTAATCATGAAAAAGAAGTTGGTGGCGGGAATACCCGAACTCGAAGTAAAAAACGGATGTAGTGTGTGGCGGTTTTCAGTTTGGAAAGGCTCATAAGCAACCGTTTGAGAACTCTAGTTATCGAGCTAAAGCCCCTCTTGAACTCGTTCATACCGATGTGTTCGGTCCGGTAAAGTAACCAACGGTCAAAGGTATGATTTTTATGATATCATTTATTGACGATTATTCGAAATATTTGTGGGTATATTTCATGAAGGAGAAAGCTGAGGCGTTTGAACGTTTCAAAGAATTTAAGTTGGAAGCTGAACGAAACTTAAAACGAAGCATCGAGTGCCTTCGTTCCGATAACGGAGGCGAGTATACATCCCGTGAATTTTCTTTGTTTCTTAAAGAAAATAGAATTAAACACCAACAAACGTGTTCTAATACTCCCGAGCAAAACGGGGTTTCGGTGAGAAAGAACCGGACCCTAACCGACATGATCGGAAGCATGATGCACAACAAGAATGTACCGGGGAGATTTTGGGCGGAGGCGATGAGTACCGCTGCGTTTATAAGTAACTTATTGCCACAACAAGGAATGGACTACGAGTCGCCATACGAGAAGATGTTCAAAATCCGACCGAATGTTAGTTATTTTCGAGTCTTTGGATGCGTTTGTTACGTGTTCATCCTGGGGCATCTTAGACACAAGTTGGAGAAAAAGGCAACGATATGTATTTTTGTTGGTTACGATAATGAAAAGAAAGGGTGGCGAAGTTGTGAGCCGAGTACCGGGCAAATTTACGTGTCTCGGGACGTAATATTTGATGAAAACTCATCATGGTGGTCACCAAGTAAAGAAGTCTTGCCCGACACACATGACCTACAAAAAGAGTATGTTACGGTTCAGGTTGGTGACAACGACCTAGAAGAACAATCTGAACAAACAATTAACATCGAACCTGAATTTTCAGAAACACGAAACAGGTCACGTTCTGATCCATGGCGAACTGGGTCGTTAGTTAGTCAAACGAACAGTCAAACCAGCACCTCAACCGAACCAGTTAATACCGAAGGTGATGTACCAACTGTCCGAAGGTCTAATCGGGTCAGTAAACCGAACCTGAAATATGCAGATGTTGCCTTACTTGTTAGTCAAGAAACCGAACCCGAGACGATAGAACAAGCTATACGAGATCCTAAGTGGATGGAAGCAATGAAGCAAGAGTTAGATGCTTTAGCCAGTAACGAGACCTAGCATCTTATTCCGAAGCCGGGTGATGTAAATCCAATTTCGTGTAAGTGGGTTTTTAAAATTATAAGGCAGGCCGACGGGTCGATAGAAAGATATAAAGCTCGATTAGTGGCACAGGGTTTTTCACAGGAGTACGGGATCGATTATGAAAATAAGTTTAGTCCCGTTGCTAAGCTCGTTTCGGTTCGAGTAATTTTAGCTATCGCTGCGTGCAAATGTTGGGATTTATAGCAAATGGATGTGAGTAATGCATTTTTATATGGCGATTTGGATCGGGTGATATACATGGACCAGCCGGGAGGTTTTGTAAGTCAAAATTTTCCTAATTATGTTTGTCAGTTAAAGAAAGCAATTTACGGCTTAAAACAGTCACCGCGGGTCTGGTTCGGTAAGATCGGTGAGTTTTTAAAACTTAACGGATTTGTTCCTACAATAGCCGATACCAGTGTGTTCGTACGAGCCGAAGGTGACAAAACCGCAGTTGTCCTCGTTTATGTAGACGACTTAATTATAACCGGCGATTTAGTCTACATGATGGAGCAATTAAAAACGAATCTGTGCACTCGTTTTTTCATGAAAGACTTGGGAAAATTAAAGCACTTTTTGGGTCTGGAGCTCGAGTACGAGAATGATGGGTTTATACTTCACCAAAATCGGTATGTCGTTAATCTTTTGGTGAAATTCGGTATGGAAAGTTGCAAACCGATATGGGTACCCATGGAACCAAATGGGTCTCTTCGAGCCGAAGAAGGAAAAGAGTTGGAAGAAGTAACCATGTATAGGCAAATAATTGGAAGTCTTATTTATTTGACCTTGACTCGACCCGACATCACGTATGTCGTTGGTGTGCTTAGTAGATTTGTTCAAGCTCTGAGAAAACCGCACCTTGAAGCTGCTCGGTTAGTGTTGGGGTATGTGAAGTCGACTCCGAGCTATGGTGTTAAGTTTAAGAGGGAGTCGAGTATGGAATTAATTTGGTTTTGCGATGCCGATTATGCTAAAGATCCAGACACGAGACGGTGTACAACTGGGTATGTTTTCTTGATTGGTTCAAGTGCTGTAACTTGGTGTAGCAAATGGCAGCCCACTGTGTCACTTTCGATTACCGAGGCGGAGTATCGGGCTGCGACTTTGGTCACGCAAGAGTGCGTGTGGCTGGTTCGTTTTATAAACGAGTTAAATCAAGGTAAGAATGAGAAGGTAACCTTGTATGGGGATAATGTGTCTTCAATATTGTTGGCTAAGAATCCCACGTTTCATGCGCGTACGAAACATATAGAAGTTCATTATCACTTTATTCGTGAGAAAGTGCTGAATGGAGAAATTGATTTTAAATATATTAACATGTTGGAGCAAGCCGCTGATATGTTCACGAAGAGTTTGCCAAAAGAGAAGCTTGTGAAGTTTTGTACTCGCTTGGGAATGAAGGAAGCAAATATCGAGAGGGAGTGTTAAACGAGGCGATATTTTAGGGTGGTACGGTTCGATCTCATGGGGAGGCTGGAGGAGATCATGATAACAATTAAAATCAGTTTTTAATTATTTGGTTTATCCGGTTAAGTGTGTCCTTATCGATTTAGGATTCATTGTTTTATTATAAGTCTATTAAAGTGTCCTAGTTTGTTTAGGAGTCATATTATACAGGGTACTACTATATAAACCCTGGTAGTCTTCTTTTATTTGTAATTCGTTTTCCATTCCAGTTTATTAAGAAAAGAGTCGTTCAAAACCATACAGGCCAACCTTCTGTTCTTTATTCTGTTTATTTGTTCTACTGATACAAGATCAGTTCTCACCACCTGCTGCTTAAGTTTAACATCTAATATCTGTCAATGCAGTTTATACAATATTGGGTTTCGCAATTAAAAGGAGTGGCGACGCAGCTTGTTGCCCCTTTGCCTTTGTTTCAATGTAAACATAAAACACTATTATGCAAACTTTTAATTAAAAAAAAGAAACAAAAAAGGATTCCAAATGTCGTCTTACATGCCAACTTCATACAATAAAATGATAAATACAAGTAATAGTATCCAACGAAAATTCAAAATGCGCATTTTGTCAATGTCAACTAATACGTTAGAACTTATATGTCAAGTCATCCAAATGATAGTGTAATAAGTTAATGCCAATGTTTAAGCGGACGCACAGCCATCAACTTTGTGGGTGCCTTTAAAGTAACCAGAAGGAGATAAAGGCTGGGTTTTTTGTTGTCTTTTATATTTTTTAATGAAAAAGTTGAAATGGTAATTTCACCCTATTGTAACAGTCATTTAGAACATCCTTGTTATATAGCAAATCATTACAAATTATGAAAAAACTGTGAAAATATGCAACTATTTGAAATGAAAAGATAAAGGAAAAAATGAGAGAAAAAGATAGGCCCATTTGACACGGTGGACAATATTATCATGCTGATGTTCATATCATTATTATCTTGTGAAACATAATATATAAGTAACCATACCATGAAAATTAAACATGCTTGATCAACTTAAGCATAATGGAGTATAAGATAAAAGTCCAATGAGTTTAGGTTAATCCAATAGACCAATACCATAAAACCATTATTTCATAACAATGGATTTAGACCATATAGTATAATAGTATATTGTTATGCTGCTTGGCCCATTTGAATGACACGTCACACGTCGAATATGAAGCCCAACAATAATAGGGCTAAATAAATCATTAGTAAAGAAAAGTAATGGATTTGATTAACAGGCCAGGGGCCCATGCGCGATGAGCTCAAACTCAATAATAAATTCCATGGATTTCTTGACTTATTTCTCTTTACAAAAAATATATTTAAATTAGTATTTATCCTCCTTGTTACGGGGGTTGTTTTATATTTTTGTTTTTTAAATACTTATGTTTTGAATTTTAATTTTCTTTATTGTAAGAAAGTTAATAAATATACTTAACGTTTGATGATAAAAGTGTTTCACAAATAAATGATATCTTATACCTCGTTTAAAAGCTATCTGGATTTGGTGACCTATGACCCGTTTATTTTTTTGCTATAGAATTGTTTCTTATTATCCCACATATTACGGGGGTTGTTTTGCATTATTCGTTTCTAATATTTATATATTTTTTTGGATATTAATTTTATTTATTGTAAGGAAACTAATAATATATTTAGGGATGAAAGAGTTTCACAAATAAATGAGATGTTATAACCCTGTTTAAAAGCTATCCGGGTTTGGTTAGACATAAGACCCACTTACTTTTTTACTACAAAATTGTTTCTTAATTATAAATAATATCTTTTAAAAAAAATCATATACTAATTTTTTGTATATCCCTATTTTATAAGATTTTCACATCAAATATTTGATAAGATTAATTTTTAATCTAACGAGATGTTATAACCCGTTTAAGAGCTATCTGGGTTTGGTGAGAACCATACCCATAAATTCAAATCAAATGCATGAGAAACCTCCATTTACAAATAAAATAATCCGGTGGCTTGAGAAAAAATAGGATGCAACCAGAGAGCTTTTAAAGGTTTCATTTTTATATATTATAGACTAGTTTTAGAGCCCGTGTCACACACGTGATAATTCAAATTATAAAATTATAAGTAAAACAAATAATTACATAACGTATATGAAAAAAAGTATATTATATCTATGATTGTATCTATACAATGGGGTACATAAATTGATTTTATTTATATCAAAAAATTATTTTTTAAATGAACTTAATAAAAAAATGCTCGTACAAAAACGTACCCGAAAATATTTCTTTCTATTGAAAAATTCATTCTCGGTGCCATATATGTATAATTGAAAGACTTTTGGTTATGAACCAATTTCGGAAATAAAGCTTCTCATACGATAGTAGTTCTAACCACTCAGTCTAAATACAAAAGGAGCGTTACATTTATTGATATATTTATCAATTTAGCACTCATTAAAGAAAGTAGAACATTAAATTGTTACAATGGATGTTCTTCAAGAGCTATGTTTTTCTGAGCTACACCATGAAAAAGATTTTGATAAGTTTCAGATGGCTTCTCGACTTTGTTATAATGACAACATAAAAAATAACATGTTAACACATCCAATTTTGCGAATATTTTGTTTCATTTGAGCATAGTTTTTCATGACATGCTTCCCGTATAACGTTCTGATCACCATTGAAGGAAAACTTAATGTTAACATAAATATTTCAAAATTGATAAAAGTTAGAAGCATTTATAGGCATGGGGGTGGTATGTCGAAAGTGTTCGCAGTCTTATCTTACATTTTAATAGTTGAGAGAAAAATAGTCAGTTTGCCAAATCTCGAACCTTTTGATTATTTTAAAAAATGCCCTTAAAAATAAATTTGAAACCCGAATCATATTTAAAATTCTAACTTTCATACTTTTGACATTTCAAAGTCAACACTTTAAACCCATAACAAATTTGAAAATAAATCTATTTTGCATTCTCAAACTTTTAAAAATACTCAAAATTTTCATTTTTGACCCGTAACAAATTTTAACATAAATGTAGTTAATTTGTACCAAATAATCTATTTACCAACTTTTGACTCATAATATCAAATTTAAGTTCCATAAAAAAACCCGAAACAATTTTCATTTGAGAAACATGATTTGTTGTTAATTTTTGAAATTCACCAAGTATTTTGAAATATGTAGTAAAATAATATGTTAATATTTATATTTATAAAAATATATAGATATTATATAAATATAGTGTAAAAGGAAAGTGAATAATTATTGATTTATTACATATATTAGGGTAAATTAGTTTTGAAGGGAAAAAATTATGAGAATTAACCAAAACATGACAAGTGTCCACATTTATTTTATTTTATTAGAATAGGTAGATTATAGATATACATTAGTTATTTGTAATACTTTTCTTTTTCAAAATTGTAATGGGAATGGTATAATCTTGATAAAAAGTACTTTTGTTTGTAATATTTATTCAATTTCATCAACTTTGTATTGTAATATCACTCGTGTTGTGGGCTAATTTGGGGGTTGAACTGATAGACCCAAACATAATTCGTATACTTATTTGTGTTAAAAATATCAATCATAACTTGAACACACTTAAAGGTGTGTAATACGATTTTCGATTTTATATACACTTATTTTCCCTGTGAGTTTATATAACTAAATGTGACCGAAGTATTTAGTAATTTAAAAGAGGGTTGCCATTCTTATTTTGGTGTAGCGATAAGATGGTTAGGGTGTTAAATAGGATTTAGAGGTTCAAATCCAATAGTGCGTAAATATTTATTCATTTCAAAAAAAAAAAATTAAAAAAGGGTTACAAGTAATTAAATAAAAGTAAAAGAGATTAAATTGAGAAATCAAATCAAATAAACATGAGATGAGTTATCTTGAAGACGTAAAGGGCCGGACTGCAATTCTCATAATCTTATTGCAATGCCAAGAAAGAACAAAAACACCAAAACATGGTATGGTATAATTTTTGAATCCCCGACCTCAACTTAACGCATTTGTTTTCCAATACAACTAGAAAATAAAAAATTAGATTTTGTTCAAAGTTAAACGGAACATCCCGCATAGTTTAATTTTGGAACTGAGGTGGACGCATAGTTTGATTTGAAGTTTTAATTTAAATATGATGATTATATAAAAGCGTGATCATACTTCAAAACAAAGTGTGACGATCTATTTGAGTGGGGATATTTAAGATTAGCTCGAACTTTAGAACATAAGTGGATTTTCCCTTAAAAAAGACGAATTTTCCCAACTATATATCAGTCTTGGTTTTATATCACACCAAGTACAATTACTTATTGCAGACCAACAGGAAAAAAGAAAAACAAAGAAAGAAATAAAAAACTCATTCACTTAAATTTTGATGGGATAAGTGCTATGAGGAAAAATTCAACAAGATCACTTGGTTTTAAAGGTTTACCTTGGGCCCGTTACAACATAAAGTTAGGTTGATATGTTTGTCTTTTTCTTTTATTATATGTGCATGTGGACATCAACAACTATTAACTAAATCTTGTTTGTCGGTTTACTCCGAATACGTTTTAAAATTTGTTAGGTGAAACACTAATTAAGTATGTAGCAATATAATAAGCACCACATTATATGTTACTTCTTTTTGGTATTTTAAAGACAAAACTCCTTGTCAGTCACTTCATTCATCAAGAATATTATAATTAAAATCTCTTGATTATTTTAGTATTTTACTCTTTATATTTGAATAATAATTTGGTTTTATTTGTGTTTACATAATAAAATACATTGATGAGACATTATTGAAATTGACACCAACGGATTAATATCCTCCATTCATTTAGAAGAGATTGAACCAACTTTAGATGTTTGATATATAGATACATGGTTGTGATTATTTTGATATTGATTTCAGTGTTCATATAATTTGATATTTGTAAACTCTTTTAATCTAAAAACGAACTATATACAAATAATAATATCATTCAATACTTTTAACTTATGTCATTTGCTTGTGCATGTCTGTCCGTAAGGGTATATGAACATGGTAGAAGTTAACTTTAACTTTCAATTTTGTAACCAATTAATCCAAGTTTCTTGTGTAAATCTTAGGGATTGTGTTGTATTTTTACCAAAGAATTGTGTGTGTGTGTGTGGTTTGGGGAGAGGGGGGGGGGGGGGGGGGTCGTGTAGGAAACACACAGAAATTTCCAAAGGCGGCTGCCGGCTTTGTTGGATTTGGATAAGTACACGGGTCGCTTGGCAAGTCTTAGTTACATGTATTATTTTATTATATATAATAATAATAATAATAATAATAATAATAATAATAATAATAATAATAATAATTCGTTGAATCATTGGTAGTCGTTTGAGTTTATAACTTTAAACCAACTTTTATTAAACGAATACTCCTTTTAAAAGTTTAAATCTTTTTAAAGAAATGGTTAAATATTTTTTATTTACCAAAATAACTAAATTTAATGGATACAATATTTAAATATCATAATTGAACTAAATGGAACTAGGTAAGACACATTTATTAATTGTATTTGTACCTATATACGGTTGTGGAAAAGATGGTACTGTTATATATATGGTGTGAAGTACACGAGTTATATAAGAAGTTATTTATTTTTAGCTTTTTTTTATTTTTATTTTATTATTTTTTTTATTTAGGTCACCATTTTTTTATGCAGCAAGAAAAGACAAAAGGAGCCAAAAGGAAAAATAAGCATTTCGGTTGTGATGGATATATCTATGTCTATCCTACACTTTCCAATTAATGGCTTTGTGTTCGAAAAGTGTGACTGGGAATGGGATCAATAACCTTTGGCTGTATTGAGTTATTTGTATCAAAAAATTATATTATTTCGATATTTAGGTTTGAGTACGTTAGACGTTTTAAGAATTCGAATATTAAAAACAACAAGCCTAGTTTGATAGTTAACCGAATCAATCATTTTCAACTATTTTGTTATTGGTTAAGCTACTAAAAATTATTGAAATAGTCACCAATAAACTAATTTTTATATTTTACATTGCTTAAGATGTAGAATATTATGTCAATGATTTAATTTTATAAAGTATAATATTTAGTTGTTCGAAAAATAAAAAAGATAAAACAAACCCAGATATAGATTTTTGGTTAATCATAGGTGTTTATAGTAATAAATTGGGTTAGTTTGTTTCACATGCAACTTTAAGTAGGTGTTTATATATCGATTGAAATAAAGAGAAGTAAATTGCAAATATAATGCGAGTCCAAATCATTCATTATTTATATCTTTCTGCATACATTATTGGCTTACAAAAGTTATTTATAGTAAATTAATAAATTAGAAAAACTGATCAATCATTCATTAATTTTTAAAAATACACATATAAAAAATACTAGTAATTTAGCTAAACATATACATCAATCTAATTAATGGCCATATAAAAAAAAGCATTTTTGGAAATACATGGATAGTTCCTTCCACAAATATTGACTACACAACTTGATCATATTGCATCGCATGCTTGCCTCTCGAGACTAGTTTTGTACTTAGTAAACTTAATTCAAATTTTGTAAAATCATTGAAATAGTCTGCTCTGTACTTATTAAACGTAAAAGATCTATTTCGTAATTAACAATATTCTAAATGATGAATTTTGTAATTTACTCATTTATTACAATATCATACTGAAAAATTTGAATTTATCAACTTGCTTTACGTTATGATTATTGCGAGGTAGGGGTGAGCACGGTTTAGTTCGGTTCGGTTATTAGGCGAAACCCAAACCCAAACCGAAGTAATCAGTTATTTTAATATGCAAACCGTTCGGTTTTCGGTTAATTTCGGTTTCGGTTCGATTATTTTCGGTTTGTTTTCAATTATGCGTTGACATTGCAAAAAAATTTAAAAATGAAAATGCATATTTTAAGCTTGTATACCAACGTGTAAAGTATCATAGTCCACATATATATTGAATTCAAAAGACAAAAATAAGCACGTGTTATGTAGAACTATACGAATAAAAATTACCTAAATAGAGTTTAATAATTAAAAAATGTTAAAAGTTTAGTCTCGATCTTCATTCATCATATTATTTGTTTATCTTAAAAGTTTAGTTCATTCCTTATCATCTTGATAATCTTTACCATCATCAATCGGTTTGATTCGGGTTTTTTCGGTTTTTTAGAAATGGATAACCGAATCAAAACCTAAATTTCGGTTTTTCAAAAAATCAAAAAATTAACCGTCGGTTAATGCTTCGGCTCGGTTTTTTCGGTGCGTTTTTTTTTTGTTAATTCGGTTTCGATTTGGTTAATTCGGTTTTCTGCTCACCCTATTGCGAGGTTAAAATAGACGTTCGAAATTAACTCTTCAAGTGAGTGGCTGAGTACAACATTATCACATTACAATATTTTGACAATCTTTTCTATTATGTACAAAGTACACAATTAACATTCTAATCTTCAAACAAAGAACATTAATTCTTCATTAATATAGCATACAAAATGACTCAAATATTTCTTGATATCTACACATTCAAGTCATTAGAATACCAAAAAGAAGGCATCAAAAAACCATCATAATAAAAAAACTAAAAAACTAATTTGCAACAATCTGCAATTGCAAAGGTTTAGGTTGAGCCATAGTTCTTCTCTTCCACAAATTAATCTCCTTTCTTGGCTCTAAATTCACACCTCCAACCCTAACAAAATTATCACAAACCCCTTTGTTCCTTTCCATAACCGGTGCAGATGACGGGATCATGACCTCTTCGCCGTCACTAACGTCTCTTTCGTCGTCCGTGAAATAATTCCTTTGAGCACAATCCAACGGTGTAACTTGTGTTGTCCAATCGAAACTTGCAAACGCGTCTCTTCCACTCGCAAATCTCTTCATGTTTCCCAAACTTGGAGCCTTAGGAAGATACGACGCCGTTTTGGACTTGTTGTCCTTTGCATCAACCTTTTTTCGGCTGCCGAATAAGCCCTTGATCCCTTTCTTCTTGCTCTTTGTAACCTTTTCTTTATCTTCTTCTTTGTTGTGAGTTGTCACTGGAGTAAACGAGGTCGCACGTGAAAACTTATTGGTTTTGGTAGCGGTTTTGGCTGCGTTAGCAGCCGCAGCAGCTGCGGCTAGTTTTCTATAGTGTTTACACTTGACTTGTCCCATACATGAGACTCTTGGGGAAGTAGGTTCGAATACGAGTTTGGGAGAGTCGTTACCGCTCTTGATTTTTAGGCGAGTGTCCGAAGATGGAACTATGGACATCATGGGACCGGTGAAGCCGATCCCGAGGTTGGATTTGTGCGGTTTTTCGCATGGTTTCTTGTCTTTAACCGGGCTGTAAATTTGAGGGTTTTGAAATGAAACTGAGGATGTTGCTCTTGGAAGATACTTCAAGATTTTGTTGATAGGTTTTCCTGATTGTTTTTGGTGTTCCATTTTGACACCAAAATCTCTAACTATATGTATATTATATGTATATGTATCTAGCTAAAATATGAACAATGATTTTGTTTAACTTTGTGTGTTGTGATACCTATGTATATATATCAAGGGATGTATGCATTTGGTTATTTGAGGAAAGAGAGAGGAAGTGAGGTAGTGGAGAGATCAAGGTTTTTGGTCAATGAGGGTAGCTAGATATGACTGAGCAATTTAAGGCATGGTATATTATTTAAATTTTAAAATATTAATACGTTTGAAACGGTATAGAAGTACGTACATAAAGGGTACTTTGAAAGATGTTTTGATCACCGAATTGAAATTGTCCAGTTTCGCTATTTATAATAATTTAAGTATAGCGTTTTGGAATTCAAATACGTACATGTGTTATTATGTGGTAGTAAACCTGTTCAACTTAAATCAGAGTTGAATAAAGAGGCATTTGAAAAGAAAGTTACATTTCATAGAATTTTAAAAGAGAATCGATCAAGTTTAAAAACTAGAATAGTATTTGGTCATATCTTTTGTTATCTAGGTTTATTCGTTTCCTTTTATGTTGGAGTTTTCTCCTTTTTATATCCAGTATACTTGATCTTTTATTTAATGAAAAACATAGAAGGTTGTGTACCAATTCTCTATGGTATCATAGCGTGAATCCAACACCACCAAGAAATCCTAAACCGCAGTTAGGCCGCTATATATGGCTGGCCAACGACAAAGAAAAAACCAAGCATGAATCGGATATTATCAATTCAAACTCACTCTATAACATTAATGCACTAGATTACACCAAACAACTGCATGCCAACGATGTGGTAACTAATTCAAACCACCATGATTGGTCACAAGAGATGATGAATTTCTTGTTTGCCAAGAACAAAGTTGGATTTATCGATGGCTTACATGGGATGGATGTGTTGGCATAATGATAAAAGGATGGCTGACCACGCCCATAGAGAGATACATAGGAAGCAACATTAAATATACCGTCTTCCACCGTCTTTCCTTTCTCTCTTTTTTATATCTATACCCGTGGTCCACATATCACCTTTTAGTGTTTTACTAATGGACAATGAGATTACTTATGTTTTGGACAAAATAACAAAAGACGTCATTTACGTTTGATCGTTTTTTCAATAGACATCTTTTAGCAAAAGAAATAGCAAAAGTCATACATCATGTTTCAAATTCTTTTCACGCTACATCCTTTGGCACTAACCCAGTTAATCTTTTTCGTTAAATATAGTCATGTGTAAGGCACACGGGGGTAAATTCGTCTTTCTACTTGTTAAGGGACTATTTGTGTAGATTATTTAAAGTTTGAGCCATGATAAAAAAAATACAAAACTCTCTCTCTCTCCCACCCTTGCTTTCAACAAGTAAATCCCCCAAATCAAAACCCTAAGACACAATTTGTATTTGATAATCCAAATTCCCCCTAGATCAAAACCTTTAAACCCAATATTAACTCATTCTTTCTCTCTACTCTATGTCTTTATACAATCAAGAAAACACCACCGGTCACTGCCACATACCACCACCGGCCACCACCAGGTCTGTGTAGGTAAGGGTTTTGGGACCACCATCACACATTCACACCGATCAAACCCTTCGTCTTCCCCCAAACACTTCTCAATTACACCTTCCATGGCCGCCGCCCACCTCCGCCACAAACCACCGTCTCACAGTACCGCCAACGAACCTCCATCTATTTAGATGAAGATTCCCGACATGAAACTACTACTTGAACCTAACCTGTTCCGATGACGGCGCCGGTTCCGATGAGGGTTCGTTTGATTGATTCGAGATGGATGCTTCCAAAGATGAGGGTTTCATCGCTGGTGCCGGCGCCGATTCCGATGACGGTGTATGAGATAGGGCAATCAACCGGGTTGAAGTTGGGACTCAAGTCAAGTTTGGGTTTGGGGTTGGCTACTCAAGAACAAAGTACAAGATTAAAAGGAAGAACTATTATGATGTGTTAGGCTGGCATTACAGCAAACATGGTAGTGGTAGTGGTGGTCAGATGTGGTGGTGGTGGTGGTTGTGTAGAGGGTGAAAAAGAAGAGAGAGGCATAGAATATTTTTATATATATAATATTCTTTTTAATTTATTTGTTAAAATGCTTTTTTAATTGTATTTATGTTTTTATTTTTAATTATTAATTAAATATGAAAATTTACAAAAATACCCTCATGTGCAAGGCACATGACAGGATTTAACGAGAAAATTTAACCGGGTCAGGGCTAAAGGACGTAATGTGCTAGACATTTTAAACGTAAAAGACGTTTTCTGCTATTTCTTTTGCTAAAGGATGTCTATTGAAAAAACGATCCAACGTAACGGACGTCTTTTGCTATTTTGTCTATGTTTTGCTTACTGGTTTTCTACTTAACATAAACTATGTTTTGTATAATTGTCTATTGAAATCATGTAAGATTAAATATATAATTATATATATTTATGTGTGGCCGTCATTATCATTTATAGTATAATAGATCAAAATAATTAATTACCTTATCATATATTAGTTGGGTAATTGCTGATAGCCTATATTACCCTTAATTAACTAATAAAGGGTTTCCCCTTAAGTGTATATAAAGAGAGATAAATATTAACGTCATAATCTAATTACACACACATAACAATTTTGTGTGCCTCCTCTCTCCTAAATCGGGTTCCTCTCAAGAACCCTAACACCATCCTTAACTATACATCCTAAAGGGGAATTCGATCAAGATGACAAACATGTCGACTACGTCATATTCTGATGCGGTTACTACTCTCCCTACTATAACGGGTACGCATATAATTATAGTTTTATTATATTTTCATGTTTTTCCATTACTAATATGAAGAACTGATCAACATGTGGTATCAAAGAGATGTTGATTAATCAGTTCTTCATGTTTTTCCTAAATATGAAATTAAAGTCGAAAGACATGAATTTTGATTAAAACCCTACTTTTTTCGGATTTCTGTTTTCATGTTTTGTTAAGAAAACTGGTTATAATTGCTAAAATTCATAATTAAAACTCTAATATACTCAAAATCTATTTAAAGTATGTTTAAGATTTCGATTCCAGGAAAAACTGACTAAAGATTCTTCGAAGATGTTCTTCATGTTCATCATAAAATTCGAAAAATCGTCTTTATTTTGGATGAATCGTAGGAATAAAATATGTTGTTTTCAATATTGATTGATTTTTATTTATTAAAAAATTTGAAACGTGATATAGTTTAATCAATAAAAGATTTCAAAATCTTGGATAATTATAATTAAATCATTTAAATTAGAAAACAAGATAATTCATTTAAATTCGAATTTCATCTTTATCATAAATTAGTTTATGGGATTTAAAAATAATTTATAGGATAAAATAGTTTATTGGTTAAAAATAGTTTATGGGTTAAAGATTTAAAAATAGATTTCGGTTTATTCTAAAATGGTGTTTGGTTGACCAAAATCCCGAAAACCTTACAAAACCTGAAAACTCTCATAATCCCGAAAACCCACTAAAGTCGAGCTCACTAAAATTCCCGAGAACTCATAATTCCCGATAACTCAAAAGTCTCGATAACTACTTTCGCGAGAACTCTAATTTTCCCATAAACTGTTCCTATTTAAATGTTTTGTAAACAATTAAATCATATAAAATTTTTCAAAACATAAAAAGCTTAACTTGAGTGAATTTTGATGTATCACTTCTGCCCAAAGGTGATGTGTTACGTCTACCTTATCATTCAAGTCTAACTACTACAAGCTTTTGTTAGTTTTGCCTAACGTGATATAAATGTCTCATTTCTACCCAAAGGTGATGTGTTACATTTTATCTAGAAAATCTAGCTCGTGCATAGCTAAAATAATTGTCTCACTTCTGCCCAAAGGTGATGCGTTACAATTGTTTTGCACACATACTTAAATAAAATTTAATTCTGCCCAAAGGTGATTTATTTTTTGTTTAATTAGAACTTTTAATTATAGTCTATAGACATATCACATGTTCAATAAAATATAGTGATCCTCACATTAATGATCCTTCATTAATTTAATGATCATAAATTTTAATCTGTATTGTTTTAATATCCTATAACATACTCATTATAATTTTCTTCTATAAATAACTATCTCATCTTAATCATCCACTCTAATATTAAAACATAATATAAGTTTTACATCATAAAGAGTTTCAATACCATTTAGCTCTTCTCAGTTTTAATTATCCCCTAACATGATATAACTATCATACTGTTCTTTCTAATAGCAATCATTATATTGAAAACTAGATGATAACAAATGGGATGAGTCAATCATAATATCTCTTATGATAAAGATAATCAAGAAGTTATTTAAATAAATGCTATCACTAGAGTTATTCTAAATTTAGTTTTTCCTAAGACAAATATAAATAACTCCTAAGATGTATGCATTCCTTCTAAATTATAACTATAAGGTTAAATGGTATCCCTAAATATATCATAATATACAATACCATGACCCATAATATGAAGGGCTTACACATGGAAATAATTACAATTTTCAGTGCATTACATACTAAATTTTGACTAGTACAATTTGATGCATCAAGAATCAACTATAACACTCAGAAGTACCAAAAGAAAATGAGCGTGTTGATCAGCAACATATATGTACAAGAAAAGAAATGTTTGGCACTAGAAATAAGATGTTATTCAACCGACTACCACTAAAACCTAAAAGAGGATAATTATAAGTTTCATAGACAAAATACAAGTATTACTTCCAGCTCTAAGTTCTCTAAGGAGAAGTCTTATTGCAAAAATATGTCATTAGATTAAGCATAAACAACAAAACTATCCATAATTCAAAAGAACAACTGGCTAAAATTGATAGTCGTATATTAATGATATTTAAGTATGCTAATCATAATATTCTCATTACCACATGATTGGTTGAGTCTAGTTCTATATGTTTACCCGATATCAACAAATAACTAACATGAGTGTTAGTGACAAATTTAAATGTTAAGGTTATTAGAACCATAATAAATTGTCTTCTAATTACGCTTTATGACACCTTAAATATTCTGGAGATTAATCAGATTTTTGTATCAATACTTAAGCTAAATTATGACAGCTATGAGGTTTGCATAGCCAACATAAAGTCACCCTTACCTTAAACTCTCATATTAGTTGTTATCAACATCTGGATTGAAACATTTATAAAATAGAATAGATGATACTAACTTTTGTTATCATGCAAATAAAAATTTAACAAAAGAAAAATGAGACCTATAAAATTCATCCATTAAAATCAAATTTCATGAGAAATCAAGACATGGTTGATGAGGGTGATTTTTTCATATAATCTCATTCTTATTGATTTTAAATCATGTGTTAGATGCCCTAAACATTACTTGGCTTAAGAAATAAGTATGGGTCCACCAGAAGTTGTATTTCACTTACATTCGTGGAACTTATTCAAACAGAAATATTCGAACATAATTCATTTATCATTTATAGACTATTTACTTGTATGTCTTCTATGTTCCATAGCCTTAAAGAGATCTGTTCATATATACTTAATATGATTTCTACTAAATGTGTCCCTAAGTTTCTTATGATATATGAAAGTTAAGGAAATCAAATCAAGTCTAATATATGTATGAGAAAATCCCACATCACGTACATTATTGAAACTTCTCATGTAGTTTTCCTAGAGATATCGAAGATCAGTGGGAGCCTTAAGTGTCTTAATCATAAGTTGCAAAATTTGCAAGAGGTGGGGAGTGAAAACTTGATATCATCTCAATTTACACCTCTTGTATAAGACACTGCTCCATCACAACACTGTTCCATCAAAATTTATCTCCTTAGAATTTAATACTACTCTTACAAAAAGTTTCATTGTTGCTTAAATATGGGCATACAGATTTCTTTCTAAACTAATCCTCATAAAGAGAAACTACAACAACTTATATTATTAAATTGTTTCTCTATTAGAATATACTGGTCTTCAAATATTGACCTTAAGCATGCCAATTCCTAAAGGTTTCTAAAATTAGTGGGAGCAGTAAAAGTCATTATAATGACTTGTTAGAAGTACAAGAGGTGGGGGGAGTCATTAAATTTTACTCTGAATTTAGTTCTGATTACACATCTTATACACCATACTGCACCAACTGTTACACACTTAGAATCCTTAAAATGATAGCAACCTAACTAAGAGCTAATCCATAAAACCGAGACTTTTCAAATTACCCAATAATCAACTCAGGAGACCATCTAGGTTTTAAAACCTACTGACATTGATGATTATGTAACCTCTCTAACTAAAGTTGAAATGGATGTTGGAAAGTTTATTGATCATACCTCTTCTGATTAAACCATTACTATCAATCAATCTTCTGAATGGAATAAAGCTATTATTAGCAAATTAAACTAAACTCCATAAGTCAGAATAACGTTTGAGATTTGGTTTACTATCAATCAATCTTCTGATTAAACCATAAATTTTCGTATCGAATACATTCATGATATGCTTAAGGATCCGATAACTAAAAGTCTATCACCCATAAGTCTTATGAAAGTGATTAATAATTAAGACGAGATTACTAATGACAATGTATAATTGCGTATCGTACTATGAATGACTAACTAGTAATTTTCCTCAGTTTTGATTTTGTATGCCTCTTAATATGTTCTGCATGCATAATGACATATAGACAAATTATAATACAAATCAAACGTTCTAAAGGGCTTACTTGAAAATTTTGATTATAACTACTTAGGCTTTAAATAAGGACTGCAGTATGATTAATGGGGTTCTTGAGTTGATATTCAATTTAATGACTGTATTTAACTGCTCCAGTTTGAGTTTAAAGCTAAAATGCGTGTTAACCCCTGATCAGGCTTATCTAATACTCATAATAAATGATTACTTGGCAAAGTGGAAGAATGTAAGATTAAATATATATATATATATATATATATATATATATATAGGCTAAGTATAAAATGAAAACCCACTTGAGTTGTTAAAACTCTAGAAACTCATTCTTAACCACATGTTTTAATTAATATTTAAATCTTGTGGTCCACAATTAAAATGAATAAAAAATGTAAATATAAATATAACTTTTTCTCTCTCCTAAAAACATATATAAAAATTAGTAAAAAATGTTAAAAAATAACAAAACATTTTTTTTGATGTTTCGATGTTTTATATTAAATGTTACAACATATATTACATGTAACAAAAAAAAAACGATGTTACATAGGGTTTTCGCGGGTTTTCACAACTCAAGTGGGTTTTCATTTTAACCTTACCCTATATATATGTGTGTGTGTGTGTGTGTGTGTGTGTAGCCATCATTATCATTTATAGTATAATAGATCAAAATAATTAATTATACCTTATCATATATTAGTTGGGTAATTGTTGATGGGCCATATTACCCTTAATTAACTAATAAAGGGTTTCCCCTTGGGTGTATATAAAGAGAGATAAATATTAACAACATAACCTAATCATACACACACAACAATTTTGTGTGCCTTCTCTCTCCTAAACCGGGTTCCTCTCAAGAACCTTAAGAGTATCCTTAACTATACTTTCTAAAGGGGAACTCGATCAAGATGACAAACATGTCGATTACGTCATACTCTGATGCGGTACTACTCTCCCCATTGTAACGGGTACACATATAATTATAGGTTTATTATATTTTCATGTTTTTCCATTACTAACATGAAAAACGGATCAACAAATCAATACTAATATTAACAAGTTTTACATTGTTAATAAAAATCGTGTCAAATTAAAATTCGTATTAGCTACCGAAAAAAATAGTTGGGAAGATACAGCTTTCAAGCAAGATGATTTATGAATTTAGATTGTTTCATTATCATCTTTGTTCATTGCTGGTTTCACATTCTTATCTATTCATGGTCCTCAAGCCTTAATTTGTAACAAACTGGTAAAGATGATTCGAGATGATTAATTTAGCCTTTCATGATAGACAAACACTCCCAAAAATTTAAAGAAGAAAAGATAATAGTCTAGAACAATTTTCTGATTTTCATTCATGATCTTAGACACAAAACTTAAAGCTATTTATAAACAGAAATGGAAATGCACCACAAAAACAAATGAAAATGTAGATAAAACAAAAGAAATGCAAGGTGGGCTTCCCCACGTTCTTGTGATGCATAGGATTGTCACATGCATGTGCATGACATGAGTACTTTTGTTTGGAGGGTACGAATCACAAACACATCCGTCTTCGTTGATCCCCAATCAATCTTAGTACTTAGACCAAATTATGTACTGGACGCTTTGAAGGGGTGAAAAAGCTTCATATTGCCAGGAACACCTCCCCCGGGGCTGCTATGTGGGCTTTTGAGGGCAAATTGAGTCTGGGCGTTTTGCCCCCGGTTGAAGGGTTGACTTTGTTTGACACAACTTTCATCCAATGGAGAAGAAGGGGACGCTTTCCCCCTCCACCACTACACATGGTATTAAATGATTTGATTTTAAGCTCCCAACACTTCCCAATGCTTATATACTTAAACTAAAATAATAAATACGATTACATACGTGAGTGATGTATAAATTTGTTCAAAACAAAACAAATAAAATAAATGATTTATTTATCGAATGTAATTTCTTGATTTTTAAATAAATAGTATAAACGTCACGTACGGTACATAAAAACAAAACATATGGTCAAAATTCCACACGTACGATGTTTCGTGTGAAGTGAGTATGTGAGACTAACATTGGAAAGTAATAAAGCGGATAATAAGAGTAAAGCCAGCCTCATTTGACTTGTCACTTGTAAGCAAGCATTTCTCTGATCCATAAGTAAGAAAATATACTAACGAACAAAAGAACACATACATACTATATTTGTTTTTTTAGAGTGCTTGTTTTATACATATATATTCAATACAATATTTGTTTATAGTATATCATGTTTAATTATTGTTTAAAGACAATCATGCATAAACCAACAAAGTATGGCAATTGAAAACATTGTAAACACGTCACTATATGTTCTCATTTTTCAACATTAAATTCATTTTGTTTCTTTTTTTGCAGTGAAATAATCATGGCATGACGAAAAGTTGAGAACATAATCATCTAAACTACCTGCTACGAGTAAACGCGATGCGAAGATGTAAGTTACTTCGTGTGCGTGTGGGTTGGGGGGGGGGGGATATGGCGCCGGAGGGTTACATATAATTTGTGTTTGGTAATTTATTATTTTTCTTCTTAATTAGAACTAAGACCAAGAGCATACTATGTCATTTCCGTATACAATCCGCTTTAAATGAATCAAAGCGATTGACACTCTTAAACTTGAATGGTTTATTTGTAAACTCTAGTCGATACACAAATCATCCGTTATTTATAGACTTGGTAAATACGGACAAATATTATTATAATTATGGTTATCAAATTTTTCCAAAGAGATTATGGGATTTAATGTAGAGTGGCGTTAAAGCCTTTGTTCCACAGGTTTTCCGAGATTCTGTTTTACCAAAGGCATCTAGCCAGATGCTTGCAATAGATTTCAGACCAATAAGTTTGATAATTGGCTTGCTGTTATGAACTTGAGCAGTCCAGAACGACCCAACTAGCCCAGTTCAAAAGGCCCAAGAAGGGAACTGGCCCAGTTAGTCTCATCTTGAATGAAATAGTTGACTTGGTAAATACGGACAAATGGACCTTTTACTACTAAAGATGAAAATGATCCTCTAAGTTGGGATTACTTGGTGAGCATTTTTGTTCTTATGTGGTTTGGGGCCAAATGGATTTGTTGGATCCGTCACCTTAAGTCTTCTAGGGCTTCTGTTTTGATCAACGGTAGTCGTTCCGTGTTCCAGTTAAAGAGGGAGTTACCTTATAGGTGTTAAACGGGTCGTGTTGACAGGTTTAACCCGACCAGAACCCAAAATTTTGACCCGATCAAACACGAATATCGTCTAATACCCGTGAGCCGAGCACGACTCGCATATTCATTGATCGACCCGAACACAAGTACACGGCCCGTTCGACCCGGAAATTATTTATTATTAGTTTTTTCCATATTAATACTTTAAATTTACATTTTTTACAATATAAAAATTTTAATTTATATAAAACAATTGAATTTTAATTATGAAATGTTATGTTACTTTCCATTTTCTTTTTAAATTTTACATAAAATACCCTAAGGGTGTGCATGGGTGGTTTGGGGCGGTTTTGAGCCAAACCCGTAACCATAATCGATATGTCGGTTAATGGATAACCATAACAGACCCATTACGACGGTTTTGGTTAGTCGGTTTTGTAGGTTATAATGAGTCGGTTAACCGTAACCAAAACAATGTAATTGAGCCTAAAAGTTTGGTACCAATTATTACAAAAAACGACATGACATAATCTAACAAAGTATATAATCCATAATATTAAACCCAAATATTCAAAAATGATGAAGTTTAACTTAATTTGATAACGAACGTTGAAACAAAAACATCAAAATAATATAATCCAACAACAAGTTTCGTTAAGTTAATCACAAACATATTGTTGTTTAAATAAATGAGTCGGTTCGGTTATATCGGCTTTGGAATTATCTTTAACCAAAACCGCCCCGTATTTGGCAGTTTTTAAAAAAATCATTAAACTGACCCACCGGTTATGTTGGTTATCGGTTGAAATCGGTGCGGTTATAGTTCGGTTTAACGGTTATGACGGTTAAGTTGCTCACCCCTAAAATACCCAATCAATCTAATTTATTACATAAACCACACATTAAAATATAAAATGAAAACTATGGAACCCGGTGGGTTGATCCGACCAGACCCGTCAGTTAGACGCGTTGGCGGGCTCAATCCGATACTCACTTGAACCCGTTCAATCCAGTTCCGTTTTTTTTTCGGTTCCAGTTCCTAGTTTGGGTTTTTGTGCATCTCTAGTTGTAGCCCCTTACTTTGAAACCTGCTTCATGCTGGTCAAATTAACCCAATCGCAACCTAATTTGGTAGACAAACAATTTTTGCAATGGGTGGCCCAAGCCGGCCCAGTTTAGGCCCAGAATCTAAACATAGATTCACTAAAATTAAAAAGGTAAATAATACGCCTGACCAACTAATTCAACTAGCCCGTTTAGTCATAGTCTAGAAAATCAGTAAACACTAAACAGTTCACTTAGTTAAACGCCTACAAGGAATTATATATTATATAGGCAATATTAAAGAAAGACTATTAAAAAAAAAGGAAACTATACACAAACAAGAAAAAATAACGGCAAATGGACTAGCAAACTAATTAAATATTGACTGTATAATAAATTACAGTTGTGGCGTGTGCAAAAGAGTGGTAACTGAGTTCTTGACGGCTTTGTTGGATATCAAAGAAGCCACAATTGATTTGGTAATTAAAACAAGAATTATGAACAAAAGAATATAGATGAAATTGAATTGTATTTATGAACTGATGATATTGTTTTACATGAGAATGCCCTATATATGCAGACTGAAGCGGCGTTTCATGAAACGACGCAGCGTTTCATAAGTTCTATTCTAAACGGTGTTTTAAACCACCATCACAAACCCTAACGTAACTGCCTTAACGGGGCCTACTTACAACAATTACATTTCTAACCCTTCTACTAAATAATAATAACATAATAAACTATTAACTCATATCCTAAGTATTAATGTGGTTAATACTTTAGGCATGGTTACTTTTCAAATATTTTAAGAAGCTGAAAAAGGGTTATAAATCTTCTATTTGGAAAAAAAAATGATAAATATTAATAATTTCCAAGAAAACAAAAAGTGGGCCAGGATAGAAGAAATCAATTTTGTGGATACAAATTTTGCATGATCATCCACAACGACTTGCAAAGTCTTCAATGGGCCATCAACACAATTATCACTTCATGTAATTTGTTGATCATAGCAGCTCATATTTCATCTCGTTTCTCTAGAAAGTTGTGGTTGAATCATGGGAAATCAGTGTGTTTTGGGGCTTCATTTCATTTTCTTAAGCATGCTTATGGTTGCAACCACTTGTT
Organism: Bidens hawaiensis; assembly: GCF_021521415.1. Classification (NCBI taxonomy): domain Eukaryota; kingdom Viridiplantae; phylum Streptophyta; class Magnoliopsida; order Asterales; family Asteraceae; genus Bidens; species Bidens hawaiensis. Next base: position 33,556 of record NW_027501209.1, on the reverse strand, counting down.
TGGGTGCTCAAAATTTGACGACAAGCTGCCATGAGCGAGAGAGGCTAGCACTGCTCAAGTTCAAGTATAGTGTCAAAGATGAATTCAAGATGCTGTCATCATGGGTTGGCGTTGATTGCTGCTCATGGGACAGAGTTCGTTGCGATGGTGCAGGAAGAGTTATTGGTCTTCATCTCAGAGGAAATGCATGGGGACTTTCTTCTTCATGTTGGGTTACTGGCACCGCAACTAGTGGAAACGCCTACTTAGTTAATGAAAAGTACTACTTAGTTGGTGAATATATCACCTCTTCTTTAGCAGAGATAAGGCGTTTAAAATATTTAGACTTGAGCGGAAATGATTTTCAAGGAAGGCGGATCCCTGAGTTCATCAGCTCATTGAAACAGTTAAGTTACCTCAATCTCTCTAATGCAGGTTTTAGTGGTCATATTCCCCATCATATTGGAAATCTTTCAAATTTGAAAGTTCTTGATCTTAGTACATTATCAGACATGCAATTATTGGAGACGAATGATATGTCATGGATTTCTGGCCTTTTGTCACTCGAGTATCTTGACTTGAATGGAGTCAATATTAGCGAGGCAAAAAATCGTGACATGGTGCTTTACATGATTCCTTCAGTAACACACTTAAGCTTGTCGTGTTGTGGATTTTCAAATGCTGATCTTGCGGGTCCTCATCTTAATTTTAGTAGAATCCTTCCCAACATCAAATACCTTCAACTTAAGGACAATGCAATTGAAGGCCGATTTCCTTCACTTTTAACAAACTTGAGTTCCCTAGTATCCCTTGACTTTTCAGGCAACATTCTAAATTCATCAATTCCTTTCATGCCTAACCTTTGTAACCTGAAAGAACTGATTGTTTCATTTAGTAATCTTGAAGGAGTAATGATTGAACCATCAACAAATGAATCCACATGCTCTCGATATGCTTTAGAGATGCTGGATTTATCCTGGAATGAATTATGTGGCTTGATTCCAAAATCACTTGGAAGGCTTACAGGTTTAAGAGCAGTACATCTTGCATCAAACACATTAATCGGTCCAATCCCTGAAGCTTTGGGGAGATTAAGATATTTATAAGTATTAGATCTATCTTCCAACCAGCTAGATGGTCCCATTCCATCATTCCTTGGGCAGCTAACCGCACTTGACCTTTCTTATAATCACTTGAATTGCTCGATTCCAGAATCCTTCGGAAGTTTAACAGCTTTAACATTATTAAATCTTCAAAGCAATCAGTTAACAGGTCCAATCCCAGCATCTCTAGGAAGACTAAATTCACTGCTTACATTTTCAGTGTCTTCAAATATGTTAAATGGGACTGTTCCATTTTCAATTGGCCAACTCTCCAAACTAGTTGAATTAGATGTGTCTAACAGTTCTTTAGAAGGAGTGGTTTCGGAAGCCCATTTTGGTAACCTCTCGATGTTGAAGTACTTTTACACCGGTCTTAATTATAAGTTGATCTTCAATATCTCACATGAATGGATACCTCCATTCCAGTTAGACGGTGTTGACCTTAGCTCTTGCAGGATTAAAAATGGGTTTCCACATTGGTTGCAAACTCAAAGGAAGCTTACGGATTTGGAATTGTCTAATGCTAGCCTATATGGACTTCTACCAACATGGTTGCGAAAGATGCCCACCATTTATTTCTTAGATCTCTCTCACAATAAACTCAGTGGATCTTTGTTAAACCTTCCTATTAGCAAACATACCCATTATTTTCTTCTAAAGGAAAACCTTTTCAATGGGTCAATTCCAAGGTCACTATGCAAAGGAACAGAGCTGCGCCTTTTCGATGTTTCCAGGAATGTGATATCTGGAAATATTCCTGATTGTTTGCAAAATCTACAAAAAATGAGTGTGTTAATACTTAGTTCAAATAGGTTGTCTGGAGTCCTTTCAAGTTCTTACGGAAATATTTCATCACTGGTATGGTTAAAACTAAATGACAATAAATTTTGTGGCAAGCTTCCTCGAGATTTACGGAATTTGACAACCTTAAAAGTTATAGATTTGGGCAATAACGAATTCTCTGGAAACATACCAAAATGGATTGGAGAAAATCTTAAAAATTTGATAGTCCTCAGGTTGCATGAAAACAACTTCACAGGAAGAATTCCTCAATCTTTGTGCAAATGTTCAAATCTCCAAATTTTGGATGTAGCGCACAACAAGTTAACAGGATCCATCCCTCATTGTTTTGGAGAGCTGAATGGGATGATCCAGGAAAGTCAGGGAGATATTCGTGATGGAAGTGCAATTCATGATGACATTGTGTTATCACAGGTCATGAAAGGAACCCAACTTGAATATACAAAAACATTGGGTTTAGTTTATAACATGGACCTTTCAAGCAATAAACTTATCGGACAGATCCCTTTGGAGATAACTACACTTATCAAGTTGGTAGGTCTGAATTTGTCTCATAATTACCTCAATGGGAGTATTCCCAATAGCATTGGGAACATGAAGGAATTAAATTCTCTTGATTTCTCAGACAACCATTTTACTGGGATGATCCCTTCAAGCATGGCAACTTTGAACTTTTTGAGTTGTCTAAATTTGTCACAGAACAACTTGTCAGGACGGATTCCAACTGGAAATCAGTTGCAAACACTTACCGACCCATTTACATATGCTGGTAACAGAGATCTATGTGGTGCACCTCTGCCAAATAACTGCTCCTATCATGAAAATCCACCAACTACAAGCAAGAACATATACAAGGAATCTAATGAGCCAAAGAATTTATGGTTTTACTTGGACATAGCATGCGGATTTGCAACAGGTTTTTGGGGTATTATTGGAGTCTTGTTGTTTAAGAAGCAATGGAGGTACAAGCTTTTTATGATGGCGGAGGTAACCATGGACAAGATATATGTGGAAGTTGCAGTAAGAGTTTCCAAGATTTAAAGGGGCAAAGAAGACAAATTACTATGAATCATGTTTTTGTTGCAATTATTATTTTGCTTTATAATACTTAAGTTGTTATTTATGTTTGTATCATGTGTATGCATTAACTGTTTATAAACAATTGGTATGCCATATGTAATTACGAAAATTAAAATATTTCAATAATAATTTGTTCTTCATGTGTATGCATCCTTTTACTTTTCAATACTTCTGGGTTTGACTTTGACCTAAAAAGTTTTTGCCTGAACTGCTTATAAGCAATAAGTGTGCCATATGAAAATTTAAAAATATTTCAATAATAGTTTGTGTATTTGATTATGATTATCGATATTGGATGGCTCCTAATTTCTTGTTACCACTTCTGATAATAATAAATTATGGTACGTAGTAAGAGGTAACTACTCATTACCGTATTTCTTTTGAGCAATTAGTTGGTTAATTTTGAGCTCTTCAATAAACAATCCATTTCATGCTAACAAAATTTTAAACGAGACCAAAGAAGCTTTAGGTTAAGCAAAACTCATTTTGATAGCCTACATGTATCTGTAATCTATTTAAACGAGACCAAGGGTATTTTATAGATGTTAAGCAAAACTCATTTTACATCTAACGGGTCCAATCCCAGCTTCTATAGGAAAGCTAGCTTCACCTAGAAGCATTTTCAGTGTCCTCAAATTTTGTAAATGGGAATATTCCAGTTTCAGTTGGGCAACTCTCCAAACTAGCACTTTTAGCCGTGTCTAACAATTCTTTAGAAGGAGTTGTTTCAGAAGTCCATTTTGCCAATCTCTCGTTGTTGGAGTATTTGGATACAACTTCTAACCGTAAACTGATCTTCAATATCTCATGTGAGTACAAACCTCCATTCCAATTGAGAAATGTTCTACTCGGTTCTTGCAAGATTGCATATGGATTCCCACAGTGGTTGCAAACTCAGAGGAAGCTTGAGGAGTTGGTGTTATCTAATGCTAGCCTATATGGACTTCTGCCAACATGGTTTCGGAAAATGTCCATCGTTTCTTACTTGGATCTCTCACACAACAAAATTAGTGGATCTTTGAAAAATCTTCCATTAAATGGGTTTACAGGGTCTTTGCTTCTACAAGAAAACCTTTTCAATGGGTCAATTCCAGCGTCATTGTGCAAAAGTACAGGGTTAACACTTCTTGATGTTTCTGGGAATAGGTTATCCGGAAATATTCCCGACTGTGTAGAGAATTTACAACATATGAGTATGTTGATATTTAGTTCAAATGGGTTGTCTGGGGTCCTTCCGAGTTCTCTAGGAAATATTTCTTCATCATTGTCATGGCTAAAACTAAATGACAATAACTTCAATGGTGAGCTTCCTGGAGAATTAAGGAACTTGAGATTCTTAAGACTTTTGGATTTGGGTAATAACGACTTCTCTGAAACATACCAAAATGGATTGGAGAAAATCTTACGTATTTGATGGTCCTCAGATTGCATAAAAACACCTTCACGGGAAGAATACCACAATCTTTGTGCAGATGTTCATATCTTCAAATTTTAGATGTCGGACACAACAACCTAACAGGACCCATCCCTAATTGTTTTGGAGACTTGAATGGGATGATTGAGAAAACACAGCTAGATATTCGTAATGGAAGTTCTGGTTCTGATGAGAATGTGATTCAGGTTATGAAAGGAATGAATCTTGAATATGCAAAAACTCTAGATCTAGTGTTTAACATGGACCTTTCAAGCATTAAGCTTACAGGACAAATCCCCCTAAAAATAACTACACTTACTTTGTTGGTGGGACTCAATTTGTCTCATAATCATCTTAGTGGGAACATTCCAGATAGTATTAGTATTGGCAATATGAAGGCACTAAATTCTCTTGATTTCTCAGACAACCAGTTTACCGGGATGATCCCTCCAAGCATGGCTGATTTGAACTTTTTAAGCTTTATGAATCTGTCACACAACAACTTGTCAGGACGGATTCCAATTGGAAATCAGTTGCAAACACTTACTGACTCATCAATATATGCTGGTAACAGGGATCTCTGTGGTGCACCTCTGCCAAAGCAACCGGGTTTTGGGGTGTTATTGGAGTCTTGTTGTTCAAGAAACAATGGAGATATAAGCTTTTTGTGTTTGCAGAGGTAACCACGGACATGATATTTGTTGCAGTCATGGTGAGAGTTTCCAAGATGAAAAGATTAGGAAGAGACGCCACATAAGTCCTTAAAATGCTAGCAGTTGCGGAATATATATATATATACAGGGGAGATTTCAATTAAGAATCCCTTTGAGTTTTCTATCAATAATTATCTTTCCTTCTCAATACTAGTATTGTGCCTTATGTTTATGTATTACATGTGTGTTTTCTACAGACATGATATAAATGCAAAACTTTTCACTTTTATACAAAGCATGCTTGTTTGACTACTGTGGCATCATACTTCTCACCCACTTATCATTTGATTATTTTCCAAGTAATTCGTTCAAAACTATGAAATCAGTTTTTGTTTGATCGCTATATTTCGTAATTATGTTTCTTTCTCACAACAAATTAAACTAGCACAGTAAAAAAGGGAACTCACCAGCGCATTTCATCAAACATTCACTTTCATTACTCATCAGATAGCATCTGGGCCCATTGGTTATTTAGAAGTTTCTTGGAAATCAGAAGAAAGCTCTGTCACTAGGTCCACATTTATAAATTAAAAGTCATGGTATGTACGTTCATTATCATATGGGTCCACTAATCTTGACATTTTATCATCACTTGATGAAATACTATTAAATTTATTTTGAAGGCACAAATTTTTAGTTTTTAATAAAGCCTAAAAGGCCAGAGCCAGAGGTGATGTTCTATACTTCTATTAACCAAATAAACTAGTTTTATAGTTGTCCCAGTCTGAGTTTGCACAAAATATTTATATTGTAACGTTGAATAATTCGGGCTCATAAAAAGATGGCATTTGCAAACTAATTTATTTATTACTTTTTAAATATACTGATATAATTCAAATAACTAGATATAATTAGTAAAAACAAAATAGTATATCTAACAGAAGGAAGGGAGCATCCTTATGAATTATTGTATCCTGCATTCCTGGAAGTGAAGGGAGGAGATAATAACTAGTAGTCACATTAAAACCATATTATGTGAAAATCAAGTAACAGTTGGCTTTTACGGACCTTGGGTAACTAGAATACGTTTTCTGATTGTTTAGTGGTGTCAAGATATTCAGCTTTAGGGCATATGATTCTTTCTTCTCCAGACAAGATGAAAAATTCACATCCAATACTTAAATGTATAAGATGCTAATCTTTATCTTTAAATTGTGTTGTCAGATGTAGAACTTGTTGAAATTATAAAGAAGCTAAAGAACATAATTCACAACCGCCGCTTAGACCCTAAACAGGGGCAAATCCCTTTATTCCAGCTTGGCTGATTCAACACCACTTGACTCGTTAACTGTTGAACCGTGACCGACCATGTGACCGGTTTAACCAACCAATTAACCAACTTACAGAAACAAAAAGAGGATGCACAATTTAGGTTAAAAAGTTTAGAACTTGATCTTGAGATTGAACCGTTTTAACTTTAATCTAACCGAACTGTTAGTTTTACTCGGTTTGGACAGTTCCACAGTTTTTGAACACCCCGAACTACATCAAAAGGCAAGTTACCATTTACCGATGCCATTTTTTTATTTGACCCGACGGAACGACATGCCACTTTTATCCATAACTCGAAACCCGACCAAGAAATTAACCTGAAAGAACTTGTATCCATGAAACCTGAACCGGAATTCACCAAACCTGAACCCAAACCGTTCTAATCGATTCAATTGTTGGCCACACATTTAGGGGTTGCGTGTATATCCGAAAACTTGAAAACCCCATCTACACTTTTATACCGTAATACTATTAGTTTGCAACATGTTCAATCGTTTAGTATGGTTATTTTACTTTTTAAGTTATAATTGCTTATTTATTCTAATAATTATATACGAATTGATTTTAAGTTCGTTCTATACTATAGGTGTTTGGATTGATTCATAGGTTTCTTGTTCATAGGTATGAGGGTGTGAGGGTGAATTATACCCATTTGCATATCCAATCTCATATTGGTCATGAAATTGCAAAGATCTGAGCTTTATTGCTTTGGGTGTGATAACCAGGTGTATGATCCTGATATTGATAGAGCTATGATGGCTAAGCAGATTTTACGGTTAGGAAATGAGAATAATATTGAAGGGGTTAGATCTAATAGTAATAAGAGGAAATGGTTGACCTTTGAGATGGGATTGAACAAATTGAGTTTTAGTATGTTTAGTTCCTCATATTCAACCAATTGTGTTTTGGTGCATGATGTTCATGAAAGTTATTGGTGTTGTTGATTTTGGTTATTTGTAAGTATGTTTTTATTCATGAATATTAGTTATTTGTAACTGGTTCGAATCTAAGTACAAAGTTTTTTTGTTCATTAATGTTGGTTATGATGTTCAAGCTATTGTGTTTTAGTTCTTGGTGTTGTGTTTTAAATTTGGATTAAAATTTAGTGTTGTTTTTAAATTTTGATTATTTTAATATAAAACACACTGTAATTTATCTTGTGATGCTTTAGGTCTTGTGTTTTAAATTGGATTAAAAATGATAATTATAGATTGATAATGCTTCCATATATTATATAACACACTGGACAATTATGCCCTTAGAGTGTTATAAAACAAGTATAAAAGTAAAAGACACTCCCAACGCACCAGATCACTTCGTACACTTCTTAGACACACTTCATTTCTTATTCTAACCTCACTTTATATATATCAAGAACTGAAGCTTGATTGGCTCGTTTACACACATACCCACAAATTTTTACCAATACATCTATATTTTTATCTATACATATTGAAATTAATGCCTATACATAAACCACCTTTACCAACACATAATATTACTTTCACCCACTCATATATTTATGACACGTGTCAACAACACCTTCGAGGGACATGCCATGCCATTGTTGCAGTCCACGTCAGTTGCCAAGTTGTCTGCCACGTTAGCCGCCACGTCAGCTGCCACCCACACAAATCATTATACTTTTACTACACGTATTTATTAGTCTTAGCCACACATGTATGTGTAGGTATAGCATGGGACGTAGCTACACATAACTTATGTGTGAGCAATGATATACATATCTACAGTTTTGAGGCAACACATCATAACACTTAATCTATGTGTAGATAAAGACAATTACAAACACATAATAGGTTTTTACCAACACATACAATGTGTGGATAATGTCCTAAATTTCTTGTTGTAATTCCCCACTCTCTTCCCTTTCTTCCTTTCCTTTCCTACCTATGCTTTCCAATTTAGAAGGAAAGGATCTCCCCCCTTTTTTTTCTTTCTATTTATTTTATTTTCTTTTCATACCTTTTATATTTTGAATGAAACTCGAGAACACAACTATCCCCTTCTTTCCCTTCTTTTCTTTTCCTTTCTTCCTTTTAGTTAACTTGGAAACTTAAAAACAAAGTAATCGGCACGCTTTTATTTTAGATATAGGAGTGTATGACATTGATGTATACATTTGTTCAAGTAACAAACCAAAAATATATAATTTTACAAACCAAACCCCCAAAGTCATTCCTCATATCTTTTCTTTTTCTTTGCTTTTTTTTTCTTTCTAATGGATGGATATGAGTGGAAGAAAGAAAAAAAAATAATTAAAAGAAGAACAATAAGTATTATTTAATTAAATAGAGATAAATATAGGGTATGAGATGTATGAGATTTTTAAAAAGTGATAAATAAATTTAGAAAAATGTTAACTTTAGTTAAATTATCTGGTACGAGATGCAGGTTGGGATGTGAATGCTCTAAATAAGATATAAAAAATAAAAACCCCCTAAAAGATTTTTTTTTGGTTAAACAATGATTTTATAAATAATAAGGGTATTTTGGTCGTTTTTAAAGAAACTTAGCAGAAATTTGAATGGAGTTAGCGAAATGTATGATATTGGTAAGAATTCTGAAACCTTAAAAGTCTATATGTAAAAAAAATTGAACTAAAGTTGCTTAAGCAACCAAATCTTAAGGACGAAAATGACACTTTACATAGAGATTAAAGATAGCAAATAAATAAAGTAAAATAAAGCATGTTAATCAAAATTTATAATGGCTTAAAAAGATTTTACGTGTTGGATTACTAACGACGGCAGTCTGCAGGCTTGCACCGAGCCCACAAGTGGGTTAATAAAATGGGCTGCAAACCGATTAATAAAGCATGTTCAATTAAGTGCTAGTGGGCCTAAGAAAACAAAGCAATCCAATTGTAATTTTAGAAAATCTATAAAATAAATCGGAACTAAGGATCGAACCCCAACCTTATCAGTCAAACCGATTAATTATTAGAAATCAAGATTTAATTACAAACTTCTTGTATTTACACATTCTTGTTACGCATAAACATATCGCTGCTTCATATCAAGGGATTTAATAATTAATAATAATACAATTCTAGCCTCTAGAACACGTATTTGTCACAGAACTTATGGTTTACGTTTTAAAAATGTATGCATCTGCCTATACTATAAAAACAAAACCATTATTCCAAATATCATTCAACTAGAGTTGTTACCTAATACTATTACATGTATAGAATTACTAACAAAGTTACAAATATAACTTTAAATGTTGTATTAAATGAGGTTTTAGATATTTATGAATTATAAAATTTTTATTTATCATTATTTATAGTTTGTTAATTCATAATGTATGTTATTATATATATTACTAAATTTAACTTTTGTATTGCATTATTTTAACCATCCGTGTATTACACGAGTATATCTTAGTAAGACAATAGAACAGGTAACACCAAAGTCATTAACGAGGATAGGGTGTTTACTTTGAGGAGATAGCTAAAGCGTGTGAATACTTGTAGCAAATATCATTTAATGAAGTAGGGTCAATGACTTATCTATGGTTGGTTGGCTGGTGGAGCAACTTTCTTGTAATGGAGGACTCGAAAAATCTATGGATTAATTAATCGTTAGAAATATCAAGAAAATAATCTTCATTTCTGTTATCCTCTTAAGAACTAAAACTAAGTTGTTGTCTGATACTTGAATCATGAGAAATCAATGGCATTTTTGTAAGTTCTCTCGATTGCTACTTAGTTGACAAATGGTGGACTCTTCTTTAGCAAAGTTGTGGCATCTGGAACATCTAGTCATGAGTGAGAAAGGTTTTAGCGAAAGTCTGTACCCATGAATTCATTGGATCCTTGAAAAAGCTTCATTATCTCAATCTCTCTAAATCAGCTGTCAATGGCTTTATTCCACATATTACGAATTAAAAACAACTTTAAACAGAGGCGAAAATGACTTGTAAATCCTCAATGTGAAAAGGTTTATTCATTGTGGACTAGAATTATTGACTACAGTTGGATGGGAATAATTAATTTCGTATACCAGGATACAAGAACGCAATTTTGCATATACAATTTGTCAACTAAGCACCCACAACGACTTGACAAGTCTTCCATGGGCCAAAAGCTGTAGTCCATCTACACAATTATAAATTAATGGTTTCAACATAACAACTCATCTCTCTTCTCATTTTCAAAAAAGTTTCATTGTTAAGAGTTGAATTATGGGAAATCAAGTGGTTTTGGGGCTTCCTCTCATTTTCTTAAGCATTTTTTTCTTGCAACAACGTATACTTGTTTGGGTGCTCAAAATTTGACTGTAAGCTGCCATGAACGAGAGAGACTTGCACTTCTCGAGTTCAAACACAGCGTCAAAGATGACTTCAAAGTGCTCTCATCATGGATTGGCATTGATTGTTGCTCATGGAAAGGAGTCCTTTGTGATGCTGCCACCGGCAGTGTTGTCAGCCTTCTTCTAAGGGGAAATTACATGGGAGTTTTTGAAGAACAAAATGGAGAGTACTACTCAGTAGGTTGTAATGTGAATTACATGGGATTTTTAGAAGATGAACTAAAAGAAGACTACTACCTAGTAGGTTATAATGTGAACACATATTTGGCCGAGTTGAGGGATCTGAAACACCTAGATTTAAGTGGGAATTATTTTAAAGGAAGTCCGATTCCTGAATTTTTTGGATCCTTCAAGAAGCTAAGTTACCTCAATCTTTCTGATGCTGGCTTTGATGGTATTATTCCCCATCAAATTGGAAATCTTTTCAATTTGAAGGTTCTCGATCTTGGTTCAACTTTTGTTATACAAACGCTCAATGCAACTGATATGACATGGATTTCTGGCCTTTCCGCACTCGAGCATCTTGACTTGGATGGCGTGGAGCTTTCTCAAGCAAAAAATATTAATATGGTATTATACAAGATCCCTTCATTAACATATTTAAGTTTGAGTGGTTGTAGGCTTTCTAACGCTGATCTTGGTCTTCATCTTAATTCAACTAGAATACTTCCCAATATCGAGCATCTGGATCTTAGCTTAAATAGTTTTGAAGGTCAACTCCCACACTTTTTTCAGAACCTCACATCTTAACAGTTCTTGATCTTTCATGCAATCGCCTTAATATGGCATGGAACTCTATAAACATGCTTAACTTAATCCCTTCATTATCAGAATTGCATTTGTCAGAATGCGCAATTCACAATGCCCCCTTTTCACCCACTTATTTTAACTTCAGTGCCAATTCTAAGATACAATATCTTGATATTAGTCGGAATTCAATTGGAGGTAGATTTCCATCTGATTTGATGAGCATGACTTCCCTAAGAGTCCTTGATCTTTCAGAAAACAGTTTGAGCTCGTTAATTCCCGTCATGCCTAACCTTCTAAAGCTTGATGTTTCTTTTAATATCTTTGAGAGCATTGATCTTGTTGGAATCTGGAGACAATGTTATCTCAAGGAATTGAGCATATCAGGTCTTTATCATGGAGAAGAACTGATAAGCCCGTCAACAAACACATCTGAATGTTCACAATATTCTTTAGAGATGTTGGATTTATATTTAGGAAATTTAAACGGATCAATTCCAGAATCTCTTGGACATCTATCCAAGTTAAAAGTCTTACGTCTCAAGTCAAACTATTTGACTGGTCCAATCCCTAAAGCTTTGGAGAGATTAAGGTCATTGGAAGTATTAGATCTATCTTATAATGATTTAACCGGTCCCATTCCAGCATTCCTCGGAAAACTCACCAAACTTTACCTTGCTGAAAATCAATTTAGCGGTTCTATTCCCGAATCACTGGGAAGTTTAACAAGCTTAACTCAACTGAGTCTGGAATCAAACCAGTTAACAGGTTCAATACCAACATCTCTAGGAAGATTAGCTTCATTACAAGCATTTTTGGCGTCTTCAAATTTATTAAATGGCACAATTCCATTTTCTATTGGACGACTCTCTAAACTAGTTATTTTTGATGTGTTGAACAATTCTTTAAAAGGAGTGGTTTCGGAAGCCCATTTTGCTAACCTTTCGATGTTGAAGTACTTGCATACAACTTCTAATCATAAGTTGATCTTCAATATCTCACATGAGTGGATACCGCCATTCCAATTAATAAAGGTTGAGCTTGGTTCTTGCATGATTGCAAATGGCTTTCCACAGTGGTTGCAAAATCAGAGGAAGCTTAAGAATTTGGTGTTGTCGAATGCTAGTGTACACGGATTTCTACCAACATGGTTTCGAAAGATGGCTATCATTAAGTTATTAAATCTCTCTCACAACAAACTCAGTGGATCTTTGATAAATCTTCCTTCTAGGGAACCTATTAATGAGGTTGAATATGATCCTATTGAGATTTTGCTTCTTCAAGATAACCTTTTCAATGGGTCAATACCAAGGTCATTGTGCACAAGAACACGTTTAATACTTCTTGATGTTTCCAAGAATAAGTTATCAGGAAATATTCTTGACTTTGTAGAGAATCTACAAACGATGGTTACGTTGATACTTAGTTCAAATGAGTTGTCTGGTGTCCTTCCATCTTCATTAGGAAATCTTTCATCATTGGCAAGGTTAAAACTAAATGACAATAATTTTAGCGGCCAACTTCCTCAAGATTTAGGGAATTTGATATCCTTAAGAATTTTGGATTTGGGCAATAACAAAATCTCTGGGAACGTACCAAAATGGATTGGAGAAAATCTTGCATATTTGATGGTCCTCAGGTTGTCTAAAAACAACTTCACAGGAAATATTCCTCCATCTCTGTGTAAATGTTCATTTCTTCAAATTTTGGATGTCGCATACAACAACTTAACAGGGCTCATCCCTCGTTGCTTTGGAGAGTTGAAAGGGATGATTGAGGCAAGACAACCAGATATTACGTATATGAGTGTGGTTGAGGAAATGGATATGGTGAATGTGAATCAGGTCATGAAAGGGACCCAACTTGAATATACAAAAACTTTAGGTTTAGTATTTAACATGGACCTTTCAAGCAATAAACTTAAAGGAAGGATCCCTTCTGAGATGACTAAACTTATCATGTTGGTGGGTTTAAATTTGTCTCATAATCACCTCAATGGGAGTATTCCTGATAGCATTGGGAAGATGAAGGCATTAATCTCTCTCGATTTCTCGGACAACCAATTTACCGGGATGATCACACCAAGCATGGCAACTTTGAACTTTTTGAGCAGTTTGAATTTGTCACACAACAACTTATCAGGACAAATTCCAGCTGGCAATCAATTGCAAACACTTACCGACCCATCAATATATGCGAGTAACAAGGATCTCTGTGGTGCGCCTCTGCCAAAAAAATGTTCCAATCATAAAAATCCACCAACTACAAGAAACAACAAACACAAAGATGCTAATGAGCCAATGAATTTATGGTTTTATGTGGACATAGTGTGTGGATTTGCAACAGGTTTTTGGGGTATTATTGTTGTCTTTTTGTTCAAGAAGCAATGGAAGCATAAGCTTTTTATGATTGCAGAGGTAACCATGGACAAGGTATGTGTGGCAGTTGCAGTTAGAGTTTCCAAAGATAAAAGGGGAAAGAAGCCAAATAAATTCTTATGAATCATGTATTTGTAGCATATATTAATTTTCTTTTCAATACTTCTATTGCTATTTGAATTTGTATCATGTGTGTATGTATTAAGAGCTGCCGTGTGTCAGTTTGTATTACTAGGTCTTGAATAATTTTACCTTTTATTTGTTTACTCCCTCCAAGTTCATCACCTCCGCGCGACCTCTTGAACTACACCACCGCTTTCGCCTCCCACCTACCATTGACAACTACCACGAGCCCTCCCCTCACCTGCAATATCATTATCACCTCATTTGAAGCTTATAATATATGTCAAAACAAGATAGCCCAAGTTTTTATATGTGAACTGTTGACAAGGATATGTTATATTATATTTATAGTAATCCTCTGTATATATAGGCTAAAATACAGATACGGTAAGAATTACTTCACCACGCAACAAAATAAATGGGGCGATAACTCCTAAATCAATTTTACAATATCAATTACAAGAAAACCATAAACTAATTTTATTTCACTATTTCAAAACTATTTTTTTTTTGTCAAAGAACTTGCAAACTAAATTCACTTAATTTCTCAGACAATAAGTTGACGGTAGATCTCTGTTATTCCTTTTTAATACTATTACAGGTTTTAAGCTTGAATTATCAGTGTGTGTTTTGTATAGACAGAAGAGGCATCGATGCAAAAATTATCACTTTTAAACAAATGATGCACAATGTGAACTCCACCAAATGGTAACTATCAGCCCTCCAAGGCATTTCATGTCTTACATTTGTGTCCTAATTTATCATAGGGATACTCTGTGTGTAGTTATCACTTGAAACAGGGCTAAAGAACCTTACCTGACTAAATTTAATAATAAAAGGAAGAAATCATCTGCCAAGCATTTCATTGGGGAGCATCAAGTCTATTGATATGAGGAGAACTTAAATTACGGCACCTTGACATACATTTCAGATGTATACATAAAATAATAAAATAGAAAAAACCAAAGTTATTTGAATGAATATATGCCGGTATATATTGATGGACCTTTCAAGCAATAAGCTTACAGGACAAATCCTCCTAAAAATAACTACACTTATGTTGGTACATGTGTGTCAGTAGTTCATAGTCTAGCATTTGTAATCAAGTCTGTAATGTAATTATGTTTTGTTTATGATTGTTTTGTAATACGCGAAGTTGTCAACAAGTTCGCTATGGCGAACTTGTTGAATCAGCGAAGTTATGGACAACTTCGCCAATGGCGAAGTTGTCGTGTATAAAACTGTTTCGCTGAAACAGTTTGAGGGTTGGTCGTTTAGGGTTTGTTTCAGTGTGTTTCATATTGGTGTTACGTGTTATTTTCTGTAATAGTGACCGTGAGTCACGTGTTCGGTTATCAATATAACGTGGTTGATTTATTGCTCGTGTGATTCTATCTCTACACTCGTAACTACCTGCGCAGGGATTCCGCACCTGCGTTGTTAGCGATATCCCGTGTACGATCCGTCCAGGAACCTACAATTGGTATCAGAGCCAATCGGCTCGATTGTGAGGTTCGGGATCTCACGCGGGTGTAGAAAACGTCTCGTTTGACCTATTCGCGGGACGTGTTTTTGTTGGGATTGAGTTTTGCTAGTGCTTGACAGTCTTTTTCAAGCCTTTGCATTGATCGGGAGCTGCTGGATTGACGAAAACAGATCTGAACAAACTTCCCTGTTCATCGGGCGAAGTTACCGTTCATCGGGCGAAGTTACCATTCTTCAGGCGAAGTTGCCGTCGCTGGAATTAGGGTTTTTGGCGAAGATATAAGGATTAGCGAAGTTAACCACAACTTCGCTCACTTCATAAGTTCGCCTTAGCGAAGTTATCCGCAACTTCGCTTCATACCCAAGTTCGCTCAACTCATAAGTTCGCCAGAGCTAAGCGAAGTTATTTTTTAACTTCGCCAAATCTAGCGAATTTAAGAACTCAGCGAAGTTCTCTTTTCAGCGAAGTTAACTTTCAAGCGAAGTTATTCTTAACTTCGCCTACTGAGCTGTTTTAATATTTTTTTTTTTGTTTTTTTCAGGTTTTTCAGGTTTTTGCAAGGATGTCGTCGATCAACATCTCCGATTTGGTCAAGATGGAAGTAGAAGCGGGGTCTGCCACTAAGGCCCCGAGGCTGATGAAAGGAACTGACTTCGTGGCATGGAAGGACAGATTCATCCAATATATTAAATATCAGGATGCAAAGATGTGGGTGTGCATCCAGGATGGATATATCCCACCAACCATGGTGTACGAAGGTCGCGATGTGGTTAAGAAGTACAGCAAAATGGAGGACGAAGAGAAGAAAATGTACGAGGCCGAAAGCAAGGCCCATGCTGCGATAACAATGGCACTTCCTCAAGAGGTTCTCCATACGTTCCGAAAGTACACTTCTGCAAGAGAGCTTTGGGATGCTCTTGAAAATAGATTCGAGGGGAATGTGGGTATCCGTGCATCGAAGGTAAAACTTTTGAAGACCCAGTTCTCCGTCTTCAAATTTTTGAAGAACGAATCACTGGATGATATTATCACCAGATACTATCATCTAATGACAGAGCTCAGCAATTATTCAATTGCTTACCGAGAATAAGAGATCGTTGAAAAGCTTCTCGATGCTCTCCCACCGAAGTGGGAAATGTACACCGTCCTTATGAGGGAAGACAGAGACTTTCCAACCTATGATCTAGAAACAGCAGTAAACAAGCTCAGAACTTATGAGCTTAATATGGTTCGAAAGGAAACACCAACAGATCAGATACAAGACCCTGGTATGTATGGTGCTAAGGTTAACTCAGGCTCAAGTTCAAGGCCTGAATCTGCTGCTTTTTACTCGAAAGGGGAGTCAGGTCCTGACTCACCTCATGAAGGAAATGTTTCTGTTAACATGAATGGTGATGTATGTTTCGTTGCTGGAGGATCTAGTACTTCAAAGCCTCAAGCGTCCTCAAGTGGTTTTTCTGCACATGCCTCAAGCAATAATTATTCCAAGATGCCTATGAGTGTAAAATCTGCTGAAGAGCAGTTTGCAGTCTATGCATCATTTATTGCTTCCTATGAAAACTACATCCAGGGGAAGATTGTGGACCCTGCTGTTCTGGATGAGGACTACGACCAGATCGATGCTGATGATCTGGAGGAGATGGATTTGCAATGGCAAATGGCAATGATTGTGAGGCGTGTTAAATGGTTTATGCACAAAACTGGAAGAAAGTTTGTTGGTGGTAGGCCCGGGTTCGACAAGTCCAAGGTAAGGTGCTATAATTGTCAACAGTACGGGCACTTTGCCAAGGAATGCAGAAATGAGAGGGTTGAACGAGGACAAGGTCGACCTACACAACACTCAGGAGTTAACAGAGAGATAAATGCCATGTTGACCAGAGAGGCAGGAGAGTACAACTGGAATCAACGCTCAAGTGGTTCTGGTGAGCAAGCAAACATGGCTGAGTCTGAAGCTGAAGAATGTGAGAAGGTTGAAGAAATTGAGAAAGCAAATGAAGAAGAAACCGCTTTCATGGCAAATGACAAAGATAATCGCTCCGAGGTAAGTCCTAAACCTGTTTGTACAAAATGTGAGAATTTGTCTGAGCAACTTGCGACCATAACTGATCAGTATGTTCGTTTAGATGCTGAATTTAAAAATCTTAAAGAAGATCATCATTTTACTAAGGCAAGAGAAAACAGTTTTAAAGTTAAAATAAAAGCATGTGAAAAAGATGTCAAAAGCTTAAAAACTAAACTTGCTGAAAAAATTGATGTAATTGACCTAAGCTATGAGGTTTTAGAAGAAAAAACTAAACTTATTGCTGAACGTGAAAAGCAGATTGCTGACCACCAGGTGAAAGTGGTGGAACTGAACCGAAAACTCGAGCAGTTCCGAAATTCCTCAGCTATTCTTGATCACCTTGTTAGTGATCAAGGTACCTCTCCAAAGAGAGGAGGAATTGGTTATCACGAGGTTCCACCACCTTATAACCATAATTACACTTTTAACCCTAGTGTACAGAAATCTGCTGAGTTTGAAGTTCCTCAGACAGTTCCCATCAAGGTTACATTTAAAGAACCAACTGTTAGTAATGGCGAAACGAGTTCGCCTGTTTCTAGTGTAAATATTTCTGTTACGAGTCCAGTCTCATCGGATTCGGATAAGTTGTCCGAATCTGGTAAGACGAACGAGAATGTAGTGTTACCCACCGGTGGAGATAAAAATAAATCTTCTAAAAAGTGTACTCCACTCAACCCGTATGTCCCACCTTATGTGAGACGAACGGCTGGTAACACTGCCTCTACATCCAAACCAACATTTGACAAGAAATTGGAGAGTCGGTGTTGCTTTAGATGTAACAAATTAGGGCATTTAGTTGCAGATTGCCCTCTGGAGCCGAGATTCAGAGGTGTGAAGCCAAATAAAAATGAGAATAAGCGTCATTTTGTTCCTGCTAAAAATGAAAACTTTAAAAAATGCCAAAATGTAACGAATTCAAGTTTTCATAAAGACCAACCTCATTTTTACAACCAAACCTCAAGATATAACACTTTCAATTCTCAAAGGTTTGGAAGGCATTACACCCAATCTGCAAGGAGATTCCCTAACAGGACTTACAGAAATTATCCTGACGCTAACTTGAGAAAGCCAGGGTACGGGACGTATCGATCCAAGACCAATTGGTCTTGGGTCCCAAGATTCTAACTCTTTGTTTTATTGTGCAGGAACAGTTGAACAGGGCTGCAAACAATCTTTGGATTGTAGATAGCGGCTGTTCCAGGCACATGACAGGCAACAAACACTTGTTGCAAGACTTAAAACCTGTTCAGGGAGCTAGAGTTAGTTTTGCTGGTGAAAGCGGTGGAAGGATTACCGGTAGAGGAACTGTGTCGAATGGGAGAATGACACTTGAAAATGTAAACTTTGTGGAGGAACTAAAGCACAATCTGCTGAGTGTGTCGCAGATTTGTGATAAAGAATACACTGTCCATTTCACTAAGAATGAAGCGATTGTATTGAAGCCTGGTTTTCATATACCAGAAGAATGGATAGTAATGAAAGCTCCACGTGAAACGAATACATACGTGATGGATATGAGGTCTACTGAAATGGTCACCGGAGAATCCTGTTTAATGACAAAGGCAAGCGAATCAGAATCAGAATTATGGCACAGGAGAATGGGACATATTCATCTTCGTAAGATGAACTTCATTGTCAAAAATGGGCTTGTGATGGGCGTTCCCTTAAAGAGTTTTAACTTTGAAGATAAATGCATAGCGTGCAAGAAGGGAAAACAACACAAGAAAAGCCATCTCACCAAGACGATCAACTCAATTGCTGGTACTCTAGAACTACTTCATATGGATCTCTTCGGTCCGGTGAATGTACAAAGTCTAGGCGGTACTTCTTACTGCTTGGTGATAACTGATGATTACTCGCGATACTCGTGGGTATATTTTCTGAAAACGAAAGACGAGACGACTCAGATGGTGAAGAATCTAATTACAAAAGTCGAGAACGTCATGAGTAAATCAGTTAAATTCATCAGAAGCGACAATGGGACAGAGTTCAAGAACTTTGAGATGGAAATCTTTTGTCTTCAGAAGGGTATTGAGCATCAATACAGCGCTCCGTATACTCCACAACAGAACGGAGTAGCTGAAAGGAAGAACCGAACGTTGATTGAAGGAGCCAGAACTATGCTGGCAGACTCATAGCTTCCTGTGATGTTCTGGGCTGAAGCAGTTGCTACAGCCTGCTATGTTCTGAATCGGGTGTTAACCGTTAAGAGACTTGGAAAAACTTGTTACGAGCTTATGCACGGAAGGAAGCCCAACTTGTGCGGTCTTGAACCTTTTGGGTCTCCTTGTTCGATTTTGAAGACTAATTCGAAATTTGGTGAAGTAGCTGATGAGGGAATCCTAGTCGGTTATGTTGTTGGGACTCCCAACAGACGGGTCTTCAATACGACAACTTGCAAGGTGGAGGTGGTTTGTAACACCGACATTACTAGTTACCAACCGCCAAAACCAAGCAATGGACCTGCTGAGCTGTTTGACTATGTTAAACTTTTTAAGTCGTTTAACGTACCTACTTTGGAAATTTCTGAAGAAGACGAAAGAGCAGTGACGAAGATGATATTTGATGAGGAAGAGGAGGTAATGCAACATCAGATGACAGAAAAATCTCAGCCTTCCACATCAAACCCTATCGATACCCCTGCGGCCTCAACTGAAGATGAGTTTATTAATCTTTTTCACTCTCAGCATGAAACTACCATAGAAGAGATCTCTTCAAACTTGGAAGACAATTTGCATGTCGGTGCTGTTCCGACCACGAGAATTCACAAAGATCACCCATTGGAGAATGTTATAGGTGATGTGTCCTCTAGTGTACAAACCAGAAGTAGCTTGAATGAGCACACCTGTGTTTATACAAGCATTAAAGATACAGGTATCATGAACGAATGTTTGTACTCTTGCTTCATAAGCCAAGTTGAACCGAAGAATTATCAAATGGCTTTAAAGGACAGCTCGTGGGTCGAAGCCATGCAAGAAGAGTTGGCTCAGTTCGAAAAAATGGAAGTTTGGACTTTGGTTGAAAAACCAAAGAATGTGCATGCTATAGGCACGAAATGGGTGTTCAAGTGCAAGAGAGATGAAAAGGGGATTATCGTGAGAAATAAGGCGAGGCTGGTTGTTAAAGGTTTTAATCAGCAAGAGGGTATTGACTACAATGAGGTTTTCGCTCCTGTTGCCCGGTTAGAAGCGATTAGATTGTTTTTGGCGTTTGCTGCATCTAAAAAGATGAAGGTGTTTCAGTTGGATGTGAAGAGCGCGTTTCTTAACGGGAAAGTTGATGAGGTTGTGTTTGTTGAGCAACCTCCGGGTTTTCCTGACCCAGACTTTCCGGATCACGTATACAGGTTGAGCAAGGCGTTATATGGGTTACATCAGGCACCTCGTGCCTGGTATTCAACGTTATCAGACTACTTGCTGGAAAATGGTTTTGAAAGAGGATTGATTGACAGTACGTTGTTTGTGAAGAGAGAAGGATGTGACTTCCTACTGGTTCAAGTCTACGTGGATGATATCATTTTTGCTGCATCAAGAGTATCCATGTGTCAGGATTTTGAAGCTGTCATGAAGAAACGATTCGAGATGAGTGCTATGGGTGAACTAACCTTCTTTCTAGGATTGCAGGTTGATCAGAAGAAGGATGGGATGTTCATTCATCAAACAAAGTATGTTCATGATGTGCTGAAGAGATTCAAGATGGAGGACAGTTCTCCATATGACACCCCAATCTGCGTCAATCACAAATTGGGCGCTGAATCAGATGGTGACGCAGATGTGGACCCTACTCTGTATCGGGCGATAATAGGTTCATTAATGTATTTAACTGCTTCTAGGCTCGATATAATGTTTTCTGTTTGTCTTTGTGCTCGTTTTCAGGCAAACCCAAAGGAATCTCACATGAAAGGTGTGAAGAGGATTTTGCGGTATCTTAAGGGCAAGCCGAAACTAGGGTTGTGGTACCCAAAGGGAGGAGACGTTGAACTGGTGGCATATACAGATTCTGATTATGGTGGATGTAATCAGAGTCGGAAGTCAATAACAGGAGGCTGTCAGTTTCTTGGAGGAAGATTAGTTTCCTGGCAGTGCAAGAAACAGACATCAGTTGCAATTTCAACATGCGAAGCTGAATACATGGCAGCATCCAACTGCTGCTCTCAGGTTTTGTGGATTCAGCAACAATTGCGCGACTATGGTCTGAATTTCTTACTTACTCCTATTTTAATTGATAACACTGCCGCCATCTCAGTAATTAACAATCCCGTGAAGCACAGTAAAACTAAGCATATTGACATTCGTCATCACTTCATACGGGATTGTGCTGAGAAGAAACTGATAAAGATCGAAAAAGTTGATACACTTGAAAATTTTGCTGACTTGTTTACAAAAGCGTTTGATAAATCCAGATTTCAAAACCTAATTGAGCTAAACGGGATGATCAATCCCGAGTAACCATGTCTTTGTGATTTAAAAAAAAAAAAAAAAAAAAAAAAAGGGTCATTTTTGCTTAAAATTAGTCGGTTACCTCAGTTTGATGGACATATCCTCGGATATGTTTTGGTCCTCGTTTTTCGACTTAGAAAATAAGGATAGCCATTAACCGGAAGACTGAAAGTAACCGGGGCAGCTATGACGTGTGTTCTTTCAGTTGCTGAAAATTAGTCGGTCATACTTAGTAAGAAGGACACATACTTGTATGTGGTCGGTCCAGTTGATCCATTGGATCTTCAGGATAGCCGTTTACCTGACGACTTTGACGTGATTGGGGCGATTGAAATTAAAGTTTTTTACGGGAAATGAAATTACTTTTCAAGTCTGTTACTTCGTAAGAAGTTCACTGCTGTGTTTAACAGAAAATTGATCCAACCTTGGAAAATGATATATATACTGATTGTGTGTGCTTAACTAGTGAAGTTATTAGGCTTAAAAGGCTTTAGAACAGTCATTGTAATTCATGGTAATTTTTATGGTGCGTAAAAGTGTATGTGATACTAACTTAAATTTACTCGAATTTACGTGGAAACTCCTTAAGAGTTTTGTATGTCTTCATACATATCTTTTCGAAGGATAGGCAGAAAAGCGACTACCCAGTCATACACGAGCCAGTGAGTGTTCTGATTCCCGTGAAGAAAGCATTTCAAGATACTGCAGTGATCCAGATTCGGGACTTGCAGTGGTTTAGTACTCCGAAGTCGATAAAAATGTTGATTTAAAAAAAAAAAAAAAAAAAAAAAAACATGTATATTTTTAGTACTTATGAGACATAGTAACAATCAAGACTTCTCATGTCTGGAGTAAGAAGAGAACGGGATGCAGTCAACGAGTATATACAAATTAATCAGACACTATGGGTCGAAGTCAACTCGGGGTGACTTGGGTATAGCCAAATACGCTTTGAGAATAGATAGAAGACATCATTATCTCTGAGTTGTTGCCAACTTAAAATTTTGAGCTTAACTGAACCTTAATCCGTATCACAGAAACGATGAAAACCATTTACGTTATTTACATGCTTACAACCTGTGTCTCTATGTCATAATACAGCTAAACACGGATCTAAGTGACAGTCACATCGTTAGTATGATTCCTGTTAGGATCTTTTCTAAAACGTAGTGGTCCCTGACTAGACTGAAATTTGATCCCTTATTTCGTTAAAATTTTTCTAAGTTGTTTTTTAGTTTTTGTAGTTATATTATTTTATTGTTGGTTACTGGGTCTTGATCATATTTGTTTAACTCTTTTTGGAAACTTCTAATGTTAAGTGCAAGATTTTTCAAACTTAAAGGGCTGATTTTGAAATTACGGGCGAAGTTGTTGAATTCGGCGAAGTTGTGCTTAACTTCGCCAAGGCGAAGTTAAGCGTAACTTCGCCTGAACCAACTCAGCCCTATATAAGGACTTTCAAACGGAAACAGTAACATATATTGCAAATTTTTCCGGCGAACATAATATCAAATCCATATTATCCGATATCGTGTTTTCATTCCGTTTTCGATCCTTGATTTCAGTTTCTTGTGCTCATTAACGGTATGTGTTGTCAATATCATTCACAAACTTACTCGTTCGGTATAGTTTTACCCGGTTCGAGACCTCGGGTCGTCGAACCTTCGAAACCAAGTTTTTCGACCTCACGTTACGTGTTCATGGACGACCTTTTCGTCCTAACACCATTGAAATATGTTGGACTTCATTGTTATATCCTTAAATCGGTCCGAAACGTCGGATAAAACTTGTTTGAATCTGAACAGTCGCCGTTTCAGATTCAGGCGAAGTTAAGGTTTACGCGAAGTTATTCTCAACTTCGCCAGTGGCTTAAGTTCGCTTTCAGCGAAGTTATCCACAACTTCGCTTGAAGCTTAATTTCGCCTATGGCGAAGTTATCCATAACTTCGCCTTGAACACAACTTCGCCTATTTCAAATTTTTTATAAGATTTCAGACGAACTTACAGATGAAGCGAAGTTGTTCCCAACTTCGCCTCACCTTTAAATTCGCCTGTTCTGTGTACATCACAACTTCGCACATGGTACACAGCGAACTTGTGAGATGGTTATATGGTCTCTAACCTGATTTGTTTTATGCAGATATGGCTGCTGTTGGAGGTGCTGGTGGTGATGATGGTGATGAGCAACGACAATTCTTTCCAGCCCATAACCAATACATCACTTTGGATCCAGACGCACGAGGCGTTGAAGACTATAGGGAGATTATCACATTTCTCCAACGATCACGAGTTTTTCACGCGATCACTAATACACTACCCATATCTCTGCCTAACATTGAAGATTTCTGGCAGACGGTGTATTATGATTGCAGACCTGAGCCTCCAGTGATGCGAGCAACTGTCAATGGTCAAGGCATACAGTTTTCCTCGGAAGACATACGGTTGGCTCTGCAGTTCGGTGATGAAACGAGAGACGACCCAACGGAGTTCGTAGCTCCTTTCCGTGACGGAGCTTACTTGAGGATGGGTTATTCGGGTCCGCTGGGGGACTCGCAGAGGAGGAAAGGCTTTCTGCTGGATCAATGGCGCTTTCTGATGCATGTGTTAATAGTATGCATGTCCGGCAGAAAGGCAGGAACAGACGGGATGGGTGCGACGATGCAATCGGCCATGATTGCGCTGACTTACAACCGCAGATATTCTTTTAGTCAGCTAATCTTTTACGAGATTGATCGTCAGAGACGGGCGACGGCGCGCGAGCGTTTTATTATGTATCCTCGGTTTCTACAAATGATTATTAATCATGTCGCTCCGTCTATACCGCAAAGACGCCCTATCAGATATGTTGAGTGCGTAACAAAACGTATCTTTGCTCAGTGCAGGACGTCGAGCACTCGTAGCAACCCTGAGCGGCGTCCCAGGCATACTCCACTTTTCGGGTATCTCATCAACCCGGAGTATGTTCCTGCAGGAGGGGACGAGTTCAGGGATCCGCAACCACATCAGGCGGCAGCACCTCATGCTGTATCAGCTGCGCCTGTTGTATCTTCTGCTGCTGTGCCAGCTACTATATCTCAGGCTGTGTCCACTGCTGAACACGTTGATCTAGATGCTGCTTTTAGTGGACATGGTTTGTTTGATATGGATATCTCGGGTCCTCAGTTGGTTGATGTTACTAGAAGAGCTACTTCGGTAGCTGACTCCGATTTAGACGAAACGTTTGCTGAGGCGAGACGGCTCATGGTATCTCGGGAAAGGATTACGGGAAAGAGGCCGAGAACTGTGGAGGAGGATGAGGATGAAGTGGATGAAGAGGAGGCAGTGCAGATTGTGCTTAGACGTTCAAGAAGAGAACAGAGAGGTATAGGTTCGGGAGCTGGAGAATCTTCAAGACTAGTACGTTTTGCTCCACCTGCCTTGTCTGGTATGTCTCTTATTACTACTACAGCACAGGTTACAGCGGTCGAGACGTCGGCCCCAGCAATTGTGTCCCTACCACCCCAACCGCTTAATCCACCGGTGGTAGTTGCACGATTTGTGGAGTCGACAATCACTTCTACTGCAGTGTTACCAAGTGTACCACCTGCGGTCACTTCTGCTGATGTCCCGCCAACTCCAACGCCTACTTCAGATTCCGAGAGGATTACATCACTAGAGCGGATTGTTGCTGATCAGACAAAGACCATTCAAAGCCTAGTGGAATCCAATCGACTACAAGCTGCCCTCCTGGTTGAACATGGAAGAATAATAGATGCCTTCAAGGATTACTTGGCATCTCAGGGGGAGAATACTTGTAGGGGCGATGAGTTGAGAACGAAAAGACGAGAAGATCATAACGATGATCCCAATGCACCTTCCGGTGCAGGTGATGAGCTGCCAAGAACCTCTCAGGCTCTTGGGGCTTCCACAACTGAGGGGGAGTCTACAAATGCAGCTGGTGATGATGTTGTAGTTGTGGATGACGACGCTGATGTTGAAGACGTTATCGATGCTTTGAAGGAGTTGGATGAGGAGGAGGACGATGAGTTGATGGATGATGACGACGTGTTGCCTATGGATGAGATTGAGAGGATAGGAGAACAGATTAATGTGGAAGATGTATTAGAAGAAGGTGAGATTGTGGATGATTCAGTGGAACATGAGATTCCAGCTGTTGAGAGATCAGAATTGGGGGATGAGAGTGTGATAGAAGATACAGTATGGGAGGAGCAGCCGAACTGGAAAGAAGGCTGTGCTCAGTGGTTTGTTAAAACCAAGAAGCCTGCAGTGCCAACGATGTTCAGAAAGACTTATAATATAAAGGGCTATGCAGAGTCAAAGAAGGGAATCATATGCTGGTTGTACGACAAAGAGCTGAAACTATTTGTGATCAAACGGTACGACGGCATTCAGTACTTTAAGCGATTGTTGAGATCTCTGAATTCCTTACCAGAATGTGAGGTGAAAGATTTAGCGAGATTGGGGCTGATCAATAGAAGCAATGATGATATGGCAAGAATCATTGAGAAGATTGTATAGAAAGAAGCCATTAAAGACAAAAAGTTTGAACTGCTAAAGCCTCAAAAAGGAAAGTTGATAGAAGACAAAGATCGTGGAATGAGGGCTGACGGCAAACCATGGATGGTTATGAAGTATAAACCAGTCCGTCATTTGAAAGAAGTACCGATGAAAGTTATGCCCAAGAACGTCCTAAAAGATTTAAAATGGTGGTACGTAGATTGCGAGACAGCTGAGGCAGTAATGGAAGATGAGGATGAACAAGAAGTACTTCGGGTTTACGACCCGATGCATCTTGTTAATCTGTCGCAGGCTGATTTGAAAGTGCTCAACGAGAAGAAGATCTTCTACATTCCTGCTTGGAAGGATCAAGCTAGGAAATATCAAGGGGTAGTGTCGGTATGTGTGAGAGAAGGGGCGCACGCGTAGAGGTGAAGATTACAAGACTCAAGATTTGAAGATCAAGATATGAAGCTACTGCCAAGGGGGAGTCTGTTGGTACATGTGTGTCAGTAGTTCATAGTCTAGCATTTGTAATCGAGTCTGTAATGTAATTATGTTTTGTTTATGATTGTTTTGTAATACGCGAAGTTGTCAACAAGTTCGCTATGGCGAACTTGTTGAATCAGCGAAGTTATGGACAACTTCGCCAATGGCGAAGTTGTCGTGTATAAAACTGTTTCGCTAAAACAGTTTGAGGGTTGGTCGTTTAGGGTTTGTTTCAGTGTGTTTCATATTGGTGTTACGTGTTATTTTCTGTAATAGTGACCGTGAGTCACGTGTTCGGTTATCAATATAACGTGGTTGATTTATTGCTCGTGTGATTCTATCTCTACACTCGTAACTACCTGCGCAGGGATTCCGCACCTGCGTTGTTAGCGATATCCCGTGTACGATCCGTCCAGGAACCTACAACTTACTTTGTTGGTGGGACTCAATTTGTCTCATAATCATCTTAGTGGGAACATTCCAGATAGTATTAGTATTGGCAATATGAAGGCACTAAATTCTCTTGATTTCTCAGACAACCAGTTTACCGGGATGATCCCTCCAAGCATGGCTGATTTGAACTTTTTAAGCTTTATGAATCTGTCACACAACAACTTGTCAGGACGGATTCCAATTGGAAATCAGTTGCAAACACTTACTGACTCATCAATATATGCTGGTAACAGGAATCTCTGTGGTGCACCTCTGCCAAAGAATTGCTCCAGTCATGATGATCCAACCACCGCAACAAACAAAACCAAATACAAAGATTCTGGTGAACCTGAGGAGTGTTTTATTTGAGTGTAATGTTTGGCTTAGCGACCGGGTTTTGGGATGTTATTGGAGTGTTGCTGGTCAAGAAACAATGGAGATATAAGTTTTTTGTGTTTGCAGAGGTAACCATGGACATGATATATGTTGCGGTCATGGTGAGAATTTCCAAGAGGAAAAATTAGGAAGAGATGCCATTTAAGTCCTTAAAAATTGCTACCAGTTGTGGAATATATATATATATATTGGGTAAGGTTAAAATAAAAACCCACTTGAGTTGTGAAAACCCGCGAAAACTCTATGTAACTTCGGTTTTTTTTGTTACATGTAATATATGTTGTAACATTTAATACAAAACATCGGAATATCAAAAAAAAATGTTTTGCTATTTTTTAACATTTTTTACTAATTTTTATATATTTTTCAAGAGAGAGAAAAAGTTATATTTATATTTACATTTTTTATTCACTTTAATTGTGGACCACAAGATTTAAACATTAATTAAAAACATGTGGTTGAGAATGGGTTTCTAGAGTTTTTACAACTTAAAGTGGGTTTTCATTTTATACTTAGCCTACACACACACACACACACACACACACACACACACACACTAGATTTTATCCTCCGTATAACGGGAGTTGTTTACATTATTCGTTTTTAATATTTATATATGTATATTTGGATTTTAAGTTTATTTATTGTAAAAAGTTAATTGTGACATTTGTCAATTTCGGGTTATTTTATACTTGTATTCTTAATGTAAACCCGACCCGTTTTGTATCCCGAACCTTTCAATATTATCAAAATGATGACTTTTATGTTACATATTTGTTTTATAGTTGTCGGATAAAAAAAACACCCTTTTCGGTTCTTAAAATGCCCCGAGAACACTCAAAACAAACTCAAGGGACAAAAACTACCAAAATGGAGACTTGAAGGACTCATTTTTATTTTGTGCTTTCTTGGGTCTATAACCAACCCATTTTCATGTAACACCCTTTATGAAAGACCCATTCAACTTACTCTATATACACACACCCATCTTCTTCTTTTGTGCTTGCTCATTTCCTCATTTCTCTCTCAAATTCTTGAATTCTAAGGTTGTTCTTCATAA
The DNA here is from genome assembly GCF_021521415.1 of Bidens hawaiensis. Lineage (NCBI taxonomy): Eukaryota > Viridiplantae > Streptophyta > Magnoliopsida > Asterales > Asteraceae > Bidens > Bidens hawaiensis. Next base: position 4,751 of record NW_027501209.1, on the reverse strand, counting down.
GCTAGTCTTTCATTTTAACTAACTTCTCAATACTTAAAGCTTGATGTTACAACATATATATAATACACACTCCTTGTTTACCTTCGGTCTTTCATTTCTCCGATCTCGGGCGGTTGAAATGTCGGGCTAGTAAGGCAAGGTTACATGGAGGACTTTGTAGTCCTTGTTTATATATTTAACAAATCTAACCATATAACTTGTTATACTTGCTTAACTTCTACATATTTTAGTTTATTGTTCATATTTGTCAAGTTCCATGGTATTGGGTATGTGGTGACTAGCCTCGGTTTCATCCCGAGTTAAGAACCGAACCAAAAACCGAACTTTTGTTTAAAAGCATTCTTGTTAACTTTTTGAATGTAAAACTTGAGTATTATTATTTATAAGTTATTTTACAAGTTCCATGGTAATTGGGTATGTGGTAACCATCCTCGGTCTTATTCCGAGTCAAGGACCGAACCAAAAACCGAACTTTTGTTTAAAAGCTTTATTGTTAACTTTTTGAATGTAAAACTTGAGTATTATTATTCATAAGTTATTTTACAAGTTCCATGGTAATTGGGTATGTGGTAACCATCCTCGGTCTTATTCCGAGTCAAGGACCGAACCAAAAATCGAACTAAACCGAGTTCACTCGCTTAAGACACACAAGTGTGTTTTTAGCCACCAAAACTCATATTTTTCTTCAAGATTATATTTTAAATCAATTTTAGTTAATTTCTAAACATACTTGGCATGTCGGTAACCAACTTGATCTTATAACAAGTTCGAACCGATAAGGTCGTATACTCGCTTAACGAACGTTAAAGTTCTTCACAATAGAACTACATACTTGGTTAAGTCTATTTTGATTTTATTGAGTTATCTCATAACATTTATTATTTTGGGAAGTTAACTGTGAGCTTGGTCAATTATCAAGTCTCGAACCGACAAACCCGAACACTCGTTTAAACCTCGTTTTGGTATTCTTATAACCAAGGGCTTTGCAATATCGCATTTTAACCCACATTATTATTTAACATAGGTTGAGTAAAAAAAAAGAAAAAAACTAATTAATAGAATACCGAGACCCGGTTTCGAGTAAATTTATTTTACAAAACTCGTTTCTTTAATTTCTCAAATATTTACATTTTAAATCCTAAACTTTATTTATTTACTTTATTTGTCATGTATTTTATTTTAAACCCTTCCAAGACTACCTACTAACACAAGACCCGTTTAATATAGGTCTTGCTCGTTGAACCGATCTCTCCGATTATTCACGACACTATCTTTCAAGTTACTTGTTAATGTGAGTACTTTTTCATCCCCCGTTTTCCATCTTTCGTTTTGTGGGTGGCATTGCATACTTATTCAAATTCAAATGATTTATACTTGAGTTTTAAACTACAACACGTACTGTATATGTTTACTTAAATAAATGCTCGATTTGGTGTTATATGCTTTACATGACTATGTGCAAATTCTTGAATGCTAAGGCGGGTAGCCTCTTGAATGCTAAGGCGGGTAGCCTCATCAAAGTATGATCATACGTTAATTCCGAGTATATATGGTATCCCCATATAGAAAGGTGTCGTCAATGTATTCTTATTGACGATTTCATTATTGTCGTCAATGTATTCTTATTGATGGTTCGTCAATGTATTCTTATTGACGGTTTTATTATCTAAATTGTTGCTATTATTTATTGTTTTCATATACTAATTGTGGATTTCATACTATATAGTTATTGTCCAAAACTATGAAAAATGCTCACCGACCTTCGTGTTGACAAACTCTATTTTATACAATGTTACAGGTTTGATGTTAGCTTGATTGGATTACTTGAAGAAACTTATTATCTTGGCTTTAGAATATTAGAAAATAAAAGAACAAGTTATTTGTTTATCTATCTATTTGGCATTTTGTATGAACAATTGTTGTGTTATTTATGATGATATGGATTTAAATGAGTTGTTTAAATATTGTAACTTTATAGTGTTATTGTGCAATGAGCAATCATGTCGCGCCTCGACGTTTCCGCCTTCATTGGTCGGGTTGTGACATTAATAATTAATATATTTGAGGTTTGATGATAAAATGGTTTCACAAATAAATGATATGTTATAATCCGGTTTGAAAGCTATATGGGTTTGGTGATACTCATTACCCGTTTATTTTATTTATTATAAAATTGTTTCTTAATTATAAATAATATCTTTTTTAAATAAAATAGGATATTAATTTTTAGTATATCCCTATTTTATAGGATTTTCGAATCAAATATTTTATTTGATTAATTTTTAATATAATGAGATATTATAACCCGTTTAAGAGCTATTTAGGTTTGGTGAGACATTTATTTGCGAATTCGGATCAAATGCATGAGAAACATTCATTTATAAATAAAGCAATCTGATGGCTTAAGAGAATGGTTGTTTTACATTTTTCGTTTTCTAATATTTATTTTTTGGATTTTAATTTTCTTTATTGTAATAAAGTTAATAATATACCTAGGGTTTGATGATGAAGAGTTTCATAAATAAATGATATCTTATAACCCGTTTAAAAGCTATCTGGATTTGGTGACCCATGACCCGCTTATGTTTTTTACTATAAATTTGTTTATTAATTATAAATAATATCTTTTTTTTTAAATTGGATATTAAATTTTAGTATATCCCTATTTTATAGGATTTTCATATCAAATAATTGGTAAGATTAATTTTTAATTTAATGAGATGTTATAACCCGTTTAAGAGGTTTTGGTAAGACCCATACCCATGAATTTGGGTTAAATCAATGAGAGACCTCTATTTAAAAATTAAGTAATCTGGTGGCTTCCATAAAAGGGAGGAACGACAACATCGCGACACGTAGGATTTTAGGGTTTTCGTTTATATTATATTATATTATATATATATATATATATATATATATATATATATATATAATCAGTAATTATCTTTCCTTCTTAAGAGTTGAGTTCAAATAAGAAGTATATTTTTCCTGGGAAGGATAAAAAGGGGGTATTTTAGTAAATTCCAATTAATACTTTACATCTCAAAAAAACCCACTCCTATATTCCTATTATCCTATAACTTTTACACATCTCCTACGGCTAAAATAACCCAACCGTCCGTCCATCATCCACCGTCACCGCTCCACTACCGCCAACATCCTGGCCGGCATCAGCGTCGGCTCTACTCCACCACAGAAAGTGGTCAACGTGATGGATATCGTGGTCAGATAGCAACCTCCGACACCGTCTGAAGAAACACTAACCGGACCCCGGGCAGATTACTGGTAACCTGGGGGTAGGAGAGATGTTTCCCACGAGGGTTTAGACCCTTGGAAGATGGTTCTTCTGATAACCTGCAAAACAGACACCGTGAGCTCGTCACTGAGAAGGGGGGGGGGTTCCTCCTTGTGACCACCCTCCGGCGTGAGAATCAGACTAGATTGCTCTTTAAATATAAAAGTATATTAAGAGATTGCTAGGGCAGATATCAGGTATAATATGATGATACAAGATAAGATATGATGGTCATACCATTTGGGGTATTTATAGCCGAAGGTAGGTTTCCAAGGAGGTATGGCCGGCTGCAACAGTGTTCCTGTTCCACCAACAGTAGCCTACGCACGTGTCCTGCTGGTAGTTGGTGGGTAGGTAGCGGCTGATAGTGACCAGACCTGCTGTATACTATTCCTTTTCCACCAACTGCCGGCTACGCACGTGGTATGACAAGAGTTGGTGAGTAGGCAGCGGCTAACAGTGACAAACAGTGTAGGAGCATGCTGCTCGCCATACTGTTGTCCATAAGCTGTCGTATCTTTAGTCAGATCTTTTTCCCATACCTCGTCAGGTACAGTACAGAAGATCTTCCTGTATCGTACGGACTGGCTTATTTGGGCGGGAGTATTCCCCCTCCCGCCCTTGTGCGGGATAGCTCCCGGCTTCGCTCATTCCTTCAGGTGACACTGAGTGATTGAGAGCTAAGTGCCTTGTGCGTGTAGCCTTGCTGCGCGGGTGGCTTTCCCTAATGGCTTGTATCCGAGGCTGCGGGGACAGGCGGAGTCCTTCACCATGGGAGGCATTTCCTGCGGGAACAGCTTGCGTACTGCGCGTAAGGACGTCACGTCTCTGAGCATGGTTGGTCCTGCGGATCCAGTTGGTTTCTGCGCAGACGTCCCTGTTTAAGGTGAGTCCTGCGGGTCCAACTGGGCTCTGCTGGGACCTACCTCTTCAAGTCCCCCCAGTCCAATGTTCTTCTCATGCGTGTTTAATAAAGTGAGGTGAACTTTTGGACTTAAGCAAAGGGTTTTGAAAAGGGGTTTTTTAAGGTTTTCCATAGGGATTCCTCCCGCGGAAGTCCTTGTCACTTGCAGAAATTCCCGAGTTTCCTGCTTGGTCTTTGGGTATGATGCGGGCAGGTCTGTAACCTCCTCGCAAGTCAGGAGCGTTGAGTCCCACTTGTGTGGATTCTCCATGAGGTTTTGGTAGTTTTGAACATAGTGATCAATTATGTTTAAACCACCAATTCCATCCTGGAGCTTCAAACAACGTAGTTCTCGACGTTCCCGCTATGCGGGGATGTTATTTCCGTTTCCGCAAGCATTTCCCAGAAGATCCTTCTTGGTTTCAATTCCCGGCGGAGCGCTAGGTATGTGAAGGGTTTTGCCTTAACACTGTACCTGCGCTCGTCTTCCGGTTACTTTACTTCCAAGGTATTCCTGGCGTCAATTCCCTGCGGGTGCTAGGTATGTGAAGG